>NC_081186.1:87493795-87620613 GCF_029867415.1 Vicia villosa | reverse complement strand
CTAATTTGCACTACAACACGCTGGGGCTTTAAAAGCGCTTATTTTGGGTTTTTAAAGTGCTTAAAAGCGCTGTAAAAGCTGGCGCTGGCGTAGGTTACAACGGCGCTTCTGAAAGCGCTCTGGTAGGCCCCCCCTATAAGAGCGCTTTTCTGGAGAAAGCGCTCTGGTAGGCCCCCCTATAAGAGCGCTTTCCTGGAAAAAGCGCTCTTGTAGACCCCCCTTTAAGAGCCCTTTTTCCAGCAAAGCGCTCTGATAGCCCCCCCTATGAGAGTAAAAAATAAAATAAAAATGTAACATACGAAAGCGCTTTTGGAAAAGCGCTCTTATAGGGTGGGCTTTAAGAGCGCTTTTTCTGGAAAAAGCGCTCTTAAAGCCCCCCTATAAGAGCTCTTTTCCAAAAGCGCTTTCGTATGTTGCGGTTTTTTTATTTTTTATGCTTTTTTATTAATCTTTGGCAGCGCTTTTACTAAGAAGCGCTTTAGTAGCTGGACCTTTAAGAGCGCTTTTTAAAAGCGCTGTCGTTGCTAAATGAGGTATTTTAATGTGCAGCCTGTAATTTAATCCTCCCAGTCGACCTGTAATATTTTCGACCTGTAATATGTTTTCAACCTGTAATATTTTTGACCTGTAATTTATTTTCGACGATATTATTTCAGCCATCAGTAAGACAATATATATACTAATATAATACCATTATAATATCCAAAATTATATATATACATCATTACCACATCAATAATATTATAGTTCAAATCGACATAAATCCTACATGAAAAATTGCTTAATATAAAATTGACACAAATCCTCTTTGATTTCTTCCAACTTAAGTCTCGGGTACCCAGTAACACGGAATTCGTCAAGGTACTACAAAACAAAAACATAATATGAATGATATATTTAGTTAAATGTAATAAATTATATGAAATTATATTAAGTTATAAATTCATACCGTGAGCGGAATCTCTAATTGATTCGCCTGAAGGATTTCTTTCATAAACCTCAATACAAAGTATCCGCAATCGAAACTGTTTCGCCGTTGCGGACACTACATAGAAAAACAAATAAGATTCTATAGTTGTCTTGTACATCAAGTAGCATAAATTTATTATAAGCAATAAAATTGTGAAAAATAATGTACCTGCACTTGGATCCAAGTAATGTTGTTAGATTTACTTCGGGATACCTGTGCGTCCCGTTGACTTCGGAACACTTGTATTGATCTAATTAACAAATATATAAAAGCATATGTTTAGATCAATCCCACAAATAAGTAAATATATAAATATCACGAATATATATTTAGAACGATCCCACTTACAAATCAACGATGTCCTTCATTGCCGGATAATTGGTCCATTCACCATTTACCGAATTCAGATAATACACGACTTCCCTTATAGGGTTGATAACAAGCAGCAACCAGTGTGCTCTATAAATTAAAACAATATGTTATATGAAAATTTTGCTATACACAAAAGAAACAGAGATTAGATGAACAAAGAATGAGAAACTAACCCTACTGGTCGGGTATTATACGCCCAAAGATGCAGACTTTCCGTATTGCCGGTGGACATGAATCTATCGACTAAGCGTTGTCTAACTGATTCCGGTTCCGAAGCAATTGTCATTCCGCTGCAATGGGCGGAAGACACGAAACGGAATCTGTTAGACAACGGAGTCCCGCGCAACACTCTGTCATACAACAACCTTAAATAAAAACATAATAAACATTAGATTATTTTCATTGAAATGTGTAAATAAATTATATTGTGGGACTAATTAAATAATATATCGGATGAGTGAATATTACCTGATGTATGAGTGCATATTACTGACGCCTAGTTGATCATGCCTAAAAATCTCTTCCAAGTCATCAACTGTAATAAGTGAATTGAATTCAATACCGAAGACACTTTCATCCATATTGATTTCACGTAAATCACCATCCTTCAAATCGGACATATCAACCATTGTTGCGAGCGTCGACCTGTATCGAGGCACAAAAGCACCGCCTTTTTTTGCCGCTGGCTTCGAAGGACCAGTGGGTGGTACGCTACGAACTTGCTGCGTCACTTGTTGTGACTCCCGAGCGGATGCCTAAAAATCATATAAGTTAGGTAAAATATAAAATCATGCAGATTTAGATTTAGATTATATATTAACACTTTAAATGTACCTCTTTTAGTGATGCAACAAACTCCTCCTCCTATAAAATCCCTTTACCTTTAATTGCGGGTTTTATAGGAGCAGTCTAAAATTAAAATGTAAAAAATAATTAATAAACGGTTTAGAATTGACATTCGAAAACTAAATGATTCATAATCGTTTTCAATATACCTCGTCACTAATGGTAATGAGCTCCGAGGGCCATGCAACAAATGATCCTATTGCATCTCGCAGCAATGTCGTCTCTGAGACCATGTCAGGTACCGGTAGCATCGCATCATGATCTACTACAACATCCACCGATACTTTCAGGTGTCCATCCGGGAGCGGTCTATTGTGAAGTAAATCTCCCAAAGTGTTGTGCACTTTTCCCTTGCCAACTAGTCGATAATTCGGTGACGATAAGTATAGTTGGCAAGATGAAATGCCCTAAACCAATAGTAAATATAAAGTCATTATCATTAATAAAATAGAACAATTTTTAAGGAAAAGAAATTTATAATTACCTCGGGAAGTTTTCTTTGACAGTTGAAACTAGCTTTATCACTAGTTTCTTTCACCGATGCAGTATTGCACTTTTCTCTCATATACATATCTTTATCTCTTTGCAATTCAGAGACTTGTGTTTGCAATTCCTGCAATTTTTGCAACACTTCTTCATTTGAAGGATTTCTTCTCCTAGGATGCTTATAAAAAGAGGTTGGAGTCACACCATGACCCTTACCCCTCACCCGACCGGGATACTCAGGAGCATCTAGTGCTTTACTAAGTACGCTCCCCTCACCGGTGGATACCGATTGCGACAAGGTCTCCTGTAATTCATTTACATTTCAATAATTATCAGTGGAGATAAAAAATTATTTATATATTAAAAAACATTAGATTTAATTAAAGACACAGTATTATACTTACACATTCAGTAAAAACTCTCTGAACTTCGGGATCGACAGCTTGATTCTTGCCCACACGAGCTTCCCTCCACAACACATGTACAGGAAGTGAGGTTTCCTCACTTTTAGTCTCCTCTAACTATGCATTGACACAATTGATAAAATCGTCAAATAAAACACATTTAGACAATTAATTAAAACGCATTTCTATTTACTTACAATTTTATCCTCTAAGCGTGCATATCCCAAACGCCCTTTTTTGTATGGATATGCGGGTTTTGATGCTCTCGCGCTATTTGTGACACTCTTTTTCCGAAAAGCTTCATCTCTTTGATTTACAAACTCAACCCAATCTTTTTCATCAATGAAGATCTCATACTTTTTTGGCCGTCCCGGTGCCTCTTCAAGAAAGTTTCCATCTTTATCCTTAAGATAGTTATTTGTCAAAAAAGCTTTCCACCCTCTATATCTTTTTCCGGCCAAACCAAGTATGTAGCGTTTACGCTCATCTGGTATGTCAAAAGTCCTCTGCAAAAAAACATACGCATAGTGTGTTAGTATAAGTAATTTAAACAATTTATCGTCAAGATAATAACAACAACCATATATGGTATATACCTGAAGCTCGTCCCAAATCGCGTCTTTTTTCTCGTCCAACACTTTGCTTTTCAGATTCCATTTAGCTACGGAGACTGGAATATGCATACGAACAAGTGTACCAATGTAGCTTGTCAACTTTGCAGAATTAGGACCAATTGGTTGGTTTTCAGAATTCCATTCCAAATGGTATACTAATCCTTGGTCTCTATGTCGAATGATTCCCTTCATAATGGTGATGCCTCGTGCAACTTCTTTTGATGATGTATCAGGTGGAGCATTTGTATCCGGAGCATCTCTTTCTTGAGCATCTCTTTCTTGTGAGTTTTCTTTTGAGTTTTCAGGTGGAGCATCTCTATCCGGAGCCATTTAACCTGTATCAAACAAACTAAAGCACATTAGTACACTATTAATAAGCTAACAATCTATACAAGTCAAATGGAAGTCAAACCATGCATGTACAAGTGTATCGGAAACGAAATCGGTACAAATCAAAATAAGCGTCAAAAAAGAAAGTTGTCGGAATTGAATGAAATTTACATGGCTATGGTAAAACGTCCCCACGGACTCAAAAATAAAGTCGGTTTTCCGAAATTCAGACCCTAAGCCCGACTTTTGATTACGGGCAGAAGCAAAACCGATAAAAATACAGTCCCGAAATGTAAAGATAAATGCATGAGCAGCTCCGGAATCGTCAAAATAGTATAGTTACATGTAAAGAAGTCGACAAACGGATACATGGTTCAAAAGTTATGTACAAAACGAGAATATGCACCAAAATTGAATAAGTACTATACTATTGAATAAAACAATCGGTACAAATTGAATAAAACAAATTAGTCGGAATATGTATACTATTACCTTTATCACTAACGTCTCTTTCTTTTCTTGGTAGGATTGTGTTCTACGCGTCTCTTAACAACGCGGACGGTTGGATTGATCCAAATACCCTCATTATGATCATTTCTAGTACAAGATTCATTCTCATTTTGATCGTTTCTTGTACAAGATTCAATGCCAACACCAATATCACCTTGATCTTCAATGTTTTCATCAACTATTTTGTTAATAAAAGCACTATAGACCATTTCGTACTTGTCGGATCATTGACATAGAACACTTGTTTAGCTTGAGAGGCTAGAATGAAAGGCTCATCTTTGTACCCTACCCTATTAAGATCCACTTGCAAAAATCCTGACTTATCCATTCGTATGCCACTATTATTTTCAACCCACTTGCAACCAAATACAAGAATCTGAAACTTCGCGTAATCAAACACCAAAATGCGCTCGATAACCCCAAAATATGACAAATTTGCAAATTTCGGATTTAAGTCATTCGCACTTGATATGTGCATTGCTTCAGCTACCAAGGTAACACCACTATTTTGCATAGTACTTTTATCATCCTGTTCTTTGGTATAAAATGTGTATCCATTAATAGCGTATACGCTATAAGAAAGCACAATTACAGTTGGACCATAGGCTAAACATCTCAACCTTTCTGTTACTGAAGCAGGATCTGAACGATACTTTGAATAAATATGATCCTTAAACCACAGTATGAAACTTCGATTGTGCTCTCGTACTATCCAGTTCTCATTTCTATTTGGATTTAAATCTCAGAGAACAACCTTGTGCATTTCAACATACGGCTTAACCTCAATCTCATTGTGCAGAACATACAAGTGCGCTTGATCCCGTTCGACCATTGATATTGTCACAACTTTATTTCCAATTAGCCTTTTTCCTTCTTTTTTTCGACAATATGAGATTTGGGGAGTCCAATTGATTGAACATTTGACAGATATTCAGTACAAAACTCAACCGCTTCTTCAACAACGTATCGTTCGGCAATACAACCCTCCGGTCGACTTCTGTTTTTCACGTACCCTTTTAATATTTTCATATAACGTTCAGCAGGGTACATCCATCTCATATAAGCTGGTCCACACAATTGTGTCTCTTTCACAAGATGAACGACTAGATGAACCATTATGTCAAAAAACGAGGGAGGGAAATACATTTCAAGATCACATAAAGTAACAACTATCTCTTTTTGCAATGTTGGTAAGATCACGGGATCGACCACTTTACTGCAAATTGACCTGAAGAAGAAACACAGCTTAGTTATTGCGCTTCTTACTTTTTCTGGCAGAATAGAACGAATACCTATTGGTAAAAAATGTTCCATTATAACATGACAATCATGTGCCTTCAAACTCTTTAACTTGAGGTCTTTCATGGACACAAGTCTTCTAATATCTGAAGAGTAGCCTTCTGGAACTTTAACTTCACTGAGGAACTTACACAATGTTTTCTTCTCCTTTCTAGATAGAGTGTAAACAGCAGGTGGCAGATATGTTCGTCTTCCTTTCGTCACGGGTCCCAATTCAGTTCTCATTCCCATGTTTACCATGTCCTTCCTTATGTTAAGGCCATCCTTAGACTTTCCTTGTATATTGAGTAACGTACCTATGACGCTGTCAAATACATTTTTTTCAATATGCATAACATCCAGGAAATGTCTTACGTACAACGACTTCCAATATGGAAGTTTAAAAAAAATTGACTTCTTCTTCCACCCACCCTTGACAAGTGAATGTGCAAAAGGCTTGCCAAACTGAGTGCTCACATCTTTCACCTTTTCAAAAATTTGATCACCTGACAAAAAAGGCGGGGCTGTACCATGTTCGGCCTTTCCGTTGAATGCTTTTCTCCACCTACGGTAGTGATGATTAGAATTTAAGAATCTACGATGGCCGAGAAAGACATTCTTCTGACAAAGCTCCAATCGTGTCGTATCGGTTTCATCTTCACAAACGGGACACGCCTTTTGACCTTTATTGCTGTACCCGGATAGATTTCCGTATGCTGGAAAATCATTAATTGTTCCAAACAACATCGCCCTCAAGTTGAAACTTTCCTTCCTATACCCATCGTAAACCTCCACACCGTTCTCCCACAAAAACTTTAAATCTTCGATTAAGGGTGGCAAGTATACGTCTATGTCATTCCCTGGTTGTTTAGGCCCAGAAATTAGCATAGATAACATCATGTACTTACGCTTCATACATAGCCACGGTGGTAGGTTATAGATCATAAGAATCACAGGCCATGTGCTATGCGAGATACTTTGAATACCATGCGGGTTCATTCCATCAGTAGACAATGACAACCGAAGGTTTCTTGCTTCTTTTCCAAATTCAGGATAATCAGTATCAACTTTCATCCATTGTGGTGAGTCTGCGGGATGTCGCAACTTTCCATCAATAATTCTTTCATCTGCATGCCAAGTCAAGTGTCTTGAATCGGTCTCACTACGATACATGCGTCTAAATCTCGGAATTATAGGAAAATACCATAAGACTTTAGCAGGAGACAACTTTTTCTTATATCAAGGGGCACCACATTTAGGACACTCATTCAACGCTGCATACTCGTTTCGAAACAAAACGCAATCGTTTGGACATGCATGTATCTTATCATAGCTCATGCCAATAGAGGACAACATCTTTTTGGCTTCATACGTTCGATTGGGTAGAACATTATCCTCTGGTAGCATATCTTTCATAAGGGTTAATAACTCTGTGAAACTTTTATCCGACCATCCAATGTCCGCCTTTAAGTTGTACAACTTTAACACCGCAGACAATCTTGTGAATTTTGAACAACCATCATACAACGGTTTCTCTGCATCACTTACCAACCTCTCAAACATTTTGGGACAATCTGCAAGATCTTCTTCAAGCGCTTCTGCAATCTCTTCGACTCGATCGCAATCGTATGCGTCTGTGTGTCATACCCCAAAATTTGCCCACCATTTTTTATATTCTCAAGCTCATCCAAGCATCAATAGCTCAAGATCTAAGTGGATGCACACTCTCCTAAGCAATAAGGACTAAAACTAGGGTTTTGTGTATCTTCAAGAAAAGTCAACTTCTGATATTTCAAGTTTTGTGCAGTGAGCCAAAGAGCGTGGTAGAGGTCCTTCCAATTGATTGTCATTCAACTTTATCGTCTCTAAATAATTTTGTTTTGAAAAATTTCTAGGAATGCTTCCATAGAAGTTATTCATCTGCATGTCCAATATAGAAAGAAAAGGAAATGTTCCCAAGCATTGTGGGATTGTCCCTGTTAAATTGTTGTGAGCCAAATTGAGTACAATCATGGAACTTGCATTGCACAATGATAAAGCAATGTCTCCTGTGAAGCTGTTATTTGAGAGTAAAAAGTATTCAATGCCATTTGGTGGAATTGGAATATCACCTTGCAGCTTGTTGAAACTAAGATCAATGAGTTTAATGTTCTTGCATGAGTTTAAGAGCTGATTTTGAAACCATTTTGGAATTTTCCCGTGAAGGTTGTTATTAGAGAGATCTAGTAGATTGAAATTTGGTAGGGGTGCTTGAAATTTAGGAAAACTATTAATATTAGTGGATGATAAATACACATTTTGGAGGTAAGGTGAGATGGTTAGAGCTTTTCTATCAATGTTGATAAAAAGAGCACTATTGTACGAAAGAAGGAGGTAATTTAGATTTTTAAATTTCGAAAATTGGTGAAAATCCAAAACACCATTCAAGTTTGTTGATGACAAATCTAAGTGAGTAAGATTTTGGATTTTAAATAATGAATTTGGAATATGACCTTGTAAGTTGTTATTAGAGAGAAACAATTGTTTCAAAGAATGACTTGAGAAGTCACCAAGAGGCCCTGCGAGGTGGTTGTCGCTAAGGTGCAACTGTAATAAAGAAGGAAAACTATAACACCAATTTGAAATTGTTCCATTTAACATGTTATTACTTCTTTTTTTGACAAAGACAAACTTAACTAATATCATTAATCAAACATCGTTCAATACAAGGAGGTACATATCTGAAAAAACTACGTCGAGACCAAAAATTGGCCGCCTTAGCTAACGTATGGGCAACCGAATTCGCTTGGCGATTGATGAACTTTACCTCAAAGTTCGGAAATAAAACTAACAACTGCTTAATAGATTTAATAATAAAGCTAAATTCTGAGGAACCATCATAAGAAGCATAAATAGCCTTAGCGACAATCTGACAATCGGTTTCAAAAATGATGTGAGATAACTGAAGAAAAATAGCATTTTGGATTGCTTCCTTTAAGGCGGTTGCTTCAGCTTCGACAACGGAGAGAAGACCCACATCCTAGGACACCCCTGCGGAAATAAACCTTCCAAAGTGATCTCTAAAGCACCACCCTCTGTTTGTAGTACCACACACATTATTAAATCTTGCATCACCATTACATTTCAGGTAATTAACTAATGGAGGAGTCCAACTTGTAGTTAAATTATTACCCGCCGCCGAATTATGATCATCTCTAGCTAAGAACCAATCGTACCAATTATGATAAGCTTGAATACCAATCCTCAAAGCATCATCCCGGGTATCTTTCAATACCATATTATTCCTACTCCGCCAAAGGGTCTCAAGCAAAACAGCAAACCGGCCCGCATCTCTACGATCCTCCCGACTACAAACATCAAAGATAAGAGACTGAACATCATAGAAATTAGGCAACCGAGGATCTATAATAGATGACAAACCTGCTTCCCGCCAACTCTGAATGATTGAGACGCGTCCGAAGAATATATGCCATTCATCTTCATCCTCTAATTCGCACCAAGGACAAACCGACGGACCTTGCACATGACGTTGTTGAAGCTTTGTACGCGTCGGTAGACAATCTTTACAAATCCGCCATAGCAAATGTTTAGCTCTAGGTGGTGCAGATATATTCCAAATGCTCTTCCACCTCCCCTCCATGTTATGATTCCGAATGTTACTATGACGACCATTCCAAATTCTATACCCTGATTTCACACTATACTCACCATTTTGCTCCTCATGCCAAATCATCCTATCGTCCTTCACATCCTCAACAAGGGGAACACGAAGAATACTTGTCACTCCTTCTGAGTCGAAAAGTTGATTAATCAAACTCACATTCCATTTCTTTATGTTGGGCAACAAGAGATCTTTAACTGAGAGTTCACTAGTACTTCGCAATTGTGGGCCACTAAGATAATATCTACCTCCTTCTCGGAGCCACAGTTCATACATAACCTTAATGCTACTACCATCACCAATAGACCACCTACTCCCCTGCTTGATAACAACCCTCGCCTTCCACAAACTCCGCCAAACAAAACTTGGGTTATTACCAATAAGAGAATCAAGATAGGAAGAGTGGGGAAAGTACCTTGCTTTGAAAATTCTAGCAACAAGAGAATTTGGTTTCGATAAAATGCTCCATCCTTGTTTCGCTACCATATCCATATTAAAGGATTTAAAGTCTCTAAACCCCAAACCTCCTTCACTCTTCGAAGTAGTCATACGATCCCATGATAACCACCTTATACCTTTGTTATTACCACCACCACCCCACTAGAAAGAATTTAGCATTTTTTCAATATCATTCACCACTCCATCCGGAAGCAAATAAACACTCATGATGTAAGCCGGTATCAACTGAAGGATAGACTTGATCATAACCTCTTTACCAGCTTTAGATAGAGATCTACCGCTCCACGAATTGATTCTTTTCCAGATCCTATCCTTAATAAAAGAGAACACCGCCTTCTTGCTCCTACCAATCATGGATGGTAACCCCAAATACTTTCCTGTACCCAAAACCCTCTTAACCCCCATCATTTGGGCTAAGTCCTCTTGGGCTGGACCACTCAGATTGCGACTGAAAAACACTTCAGACTTTGAAAGGTTGATCTCCTACCCAGTTGCCTCGGTATAAACGTTAAGAATCTCCATAAGATTAGTTGCTTCCACAATATTTTCCCTGCAAAACAAAAAAACAGTCGCCAGCAAAAAGCAAGTGGGACACACTAGGTGCCCCCCTGCATATCTGTGTGCCATGGATATCTCCTCGAGCAACTGCACTCTTGATAAGTGCCGAAAGACCTTCAGAAACAAGAATAAAGAGGTATGGTGATAAAGGATCGCCTTGTCTAAGTCCGCGTCCTGGGATAATAGGTCCAACTCTATCGGAATTAACAAGAACAGAATAGTGCACCGACGTCACACACATCATAAGCCAGTGAATCCATTTCTCATCAAAACCCATACGAAGGAGAACCCCACGTAGAAAACCCCAATCAACTCTATCATAAGCTTTACTAATATCGATCTTTAAGGAGAGATGAGCCTTATTTCCCGACATCTTCCTTTTTAAGGAATGAATAATTTATGTGCCCACCATAGCATTATCAAGAATCGACCTCCCTTCCACAAACGCCGATTTCTCCTCCGAAACACACTTATTAAGAACAACCTTTAGCCGGTTTGCAAGCAATTTAGCTATTAACTTGTAAACAACATTACAAAGAGATATGGGTCGGAGATCTTTCATGTCTTTTGGATTAACACACTTTGGAATAAGACAGATGTTGGTTTCATTAAGATCAGGGGGAAAGAAACCCCTATCCAACCATGTCGAAGCTGCCATAAAGATATCATTCCCACAAAGATCCCAAAAATGTTGATAAAAGGCCGGATTAAAACCATCGGGGCCGGGAGATTTATCCGGGTGCATTTGGATCAAGGCTTCATATAGCTCCGCTCTAGTGATTTGATTCAACAGCTGCCTATTATCTGCTTGCGATATAACCGGTGATATACAATTAAGGACCGGATTGTGCACCCCCTCTTTCATTGCAAAGAGCTGTTCAAAGTATGATTTAGCTACATGGCATAACCCCTCCTGCCTTGTCACTTCCGCCCCTGTCTCATCTAGCAGCAAATGAATTTTCTTGAAATTATTACGTACAGTAGCGGATCTGTGGAAGAATCTTGAGTTCGAATCACCATGCCGCAACCAATGCATCTTGACCAGTTGCTTCCAGAATATTTCCTCTTTAATAAGTATATTATTATACTCCCTTTGTGCTTCAAAAAATCTCGCCGCCGCGTCCTCATCATGCGACAACCTAGCAGCTTCCATGGCTTCCATATAAAGAGATACGTTATTGTTATGTTGCTTATGCTTCACCTTATTCCAACTAGAGAGTTCCAGCGCACAGTTACTGATACGTTGGAGAACATTCGCTTCCGTCTCGACATTCCACCCTTTAAGAACCACCCCTTGCAACTCTTCCTCTTTAAGCCAAGCATTTTCAAACCTAAAGGAGTAAGGCTTGAAACGTTGCCTCCGATAAAGTTCACACTGTAGGAGGATTGGGCTATGATTCGAGTGTGAGGCCAATAAATTACTCAGTTTTGCCGCAGGGTAGATATCCAGCCAGTCTTGCGTTACAAGCACACGGTCTAACCGTTCTTCAATTTAACATGTTATTACTTAAAACCACACTTTTCAGTTTTGAATGATTTGTGATTTCAATTGGAATTTGGCCGACAAATTTATTAGATGATAACTTTAAAAAATAAAGCTGAGGTAAATGAAAAAGTAATAATGGAACTTGGCCTACAAGGTTGTTATCGGAAAGAATTAAAACTTCTAATTTGATGAAATTTTCAAAAAAAATTGGGATCTCACCTTTAAAATTGTTGTTAGAAAGGTCCAAGAAAGTGAGTTGAGTGAGGTTCCACAAAGATGGAGGAACAATTCCATTAAAATTGCACTGTTGAAGGACTAAGTAAGTAAGAGACTTCAAATGACCTATGGAATAAGGAATTTCACTTGAGATAGCAATGTTGGAGAGGTCCAAGTTGTAATACCCTTCTAAAAATCCCCGCGAAAATATAATAAAGATCAGAGTAATTATTCAACAAGGATGTTACAATTAATAAAATAAATAAAATTCCAAGTCGTTTGTCATGCTTTATTAGAATTAACCCAAATATCAAACACGTGTCTTGCACAGCGGAACCCACTTAATTTTAAGAGACCAACACTGTTGAGTGTATTACTTAATTTTTAATTTTTAATTGAACACCTTTTCAACGGTTCAACTAGACCTGAACCCACTGCACCTTACGCGGTCGGATTTAAAATACTCTTAATTATAAAAATATATATTTATTATTTAGATTGATTAAAAACTATTGGAATGGAGCATTAACGAATATATATAATGCATTCCATCTCATTCCATCCCTTTCCATCCTTTTTTGTACCCTCTTATTTGGTTAGAATGATAAAATTACTCTAATATTCCATGATGATGTATGATGTATCCAAATAATGGAATGACATATTTATTCTATTATGCTCTATTCCGCTCCGTTCCATCCCCCTCCACTGTATTCCACTCCGTTATTTTTTATGTATCCAAAACATAACTTTAGTGTTCTTCCCCTTTTAGTGTAGAAACCCCTATTTCATAGCTTTAACAGGAATCGCTTCTTATCAATATTTTATCAATATTTTTCTAGTGATAGAAATAATCATCAAGATTAAATCGTTAGCATCCATAAGTGGGAACCGCGAAGAAAATGAATAGATGCATTAAATAGTAAGTGAGGAAGAAAATGGCATGCACTTGTTTTGTAGGGATGTTTTTCTTCAACCGTAAGGAGCACTCTAGTAGGAAGTGATATCATAATTGACAACAATAATAATTCATTAGCATCCGTATGGGTAGGGACTGAGTAAAATGAAAACAATGGTCAAGAAAGACCAAGACTTTTGAACCAATTGTATATCTTTCTCAATGATTCTGCTCCCCGCTTCATCGTCAAGAAAGATGTTATATAATCTCACACCCTTATTTTTAAAATTTGATTTTTATAATAATATTTTAAAGTTTCTCATATCATGTTGATACTATAAATTAATTTAATAACTCTTTTACCATTAATATATTTTAAATAAAAATCACTTATATAACGTCTACCATTACTTACTCCCTTAAATATTCATTGAATTGAGTGTTTAACAAATTATACATTTTTAAAAATTTAATTCTTATATTTATTGAAAAGTTTATAAATTAAATAAAAACTCTATATTAAAAATAAATAATAATAATAATAATAATAATAAATAATAATAATCAATAAAATAATAATTATAATAATATTGAGCCACCACTATTATTAGTAATAATAATAATAATATAATATTTAACTAATAATAATAATACAATATCCAACTACCACTATTATAAAAAATTATAACTATATTTTTTTATTATTATTATATTACTCTTATTATTTAATTATGACAAAAATAAATGTAGTTAATGAAATAAATGAATTAATATATCAAATAAATATTGAAGTTACATCTTTTTATGATTTGTAACTCATGTTATATAATTATGGTAATTCATTCACTTATCATATTGATATAAATTTTAATTAATAATTTAATTGGTTATAATTTTCTTTATTTATTATTGTTCTATTCATATTCACATGTATGTGTATATATATATGTCATACTGAGTTATCATTGTATTTTGCAGACAAATCATTGGTGGTGCTCTTCCTATTTTGTAAAGTTATTTTTATTTCAATTTACATATGTGTCTTGCCATTTGTTTTGTGGCATAATAGAAACTCGAGTTATTTTATTTTAAATATTTAAACTTTCTTTTATATTGATATAACTTTTGTTAGCCTCATATGCTAACTATTTTTATAGTATTTTATTAGTCGAGGTGAATATGACTTTTATCCATGTAAATCAGAAGAGCATGATAATAAAATTGTATTACATTATCATTGTATGGAAAGTCTAATATTCATTCAGGCTAGTACATTTCTATAGCCATATATTTGAATAATTGAAAACTCCTCTTTTTAATGATTTTTTTGTTAGTTCATTATTCTACTTTTCTTTCTCATTTTTGTATTAAATAACATAAATATAACTATTTTTTTCATCTGAATCAGAAGTACAAGATATCATGGATGCTCTAGAAGTCTATGACATTTTTTCGACATAAATACATATATTTTTAATTCTAATATATTCTCATTTCTAAGATATTATTATTATTGTTGTTATTACATTCATTTGTACGAAATTTATTTAAAAAATAATAATTTCATTACAAATATGATACTCAATATAATATTCACTTAATAATAATAATAATATTAATATTAAATTATATATATATATATATATATATATATATATATATATATATTATTTAATAAATTAAACCTATATTAATAATTATTAAAAATATATATTTAAGAATTGAAGTAACAAAAATATTATAAAAATAATAATTTTAAAATAGAACTATAGATTAACTGATATGATATTTTAAAGTTTACAAATATTTTATTTTAATACTTTAATAATATAAAATAACAACATTTTTTAATTTTTATATAATATTTTTTAATTTTTTAATTCTTATATAATCCACTAACCTTATTAATCATCCAAAACTCATATTATTAGGTCTATTTAACAATAAATATTATAGTAATAACTATCATATTACTATGTCTTTCATATTGTAGTTATCTTTGGAAAAGTTATATCTCATGTGAAGTTATACCAAACCATCAATATTTTATTTAAAGGAGTATTATTATTTTTTTAGTAACGGTGAATTCGTCACCGCTCCATAAATGGTTTTTCTTAGTGCCTAAATAATTGGCATTCAATTCATTCATTATAATAATAAATAAATAATTATAGTAATATTTTCATCTCCCCTAACCCATGATAAATTCCTTCATTTTTTATAAGTTATAACTACAAAAAAAGTGCTCCCCAGCGACATATATTAGCGACGTGGAAGTCACGTGGGTAATTATTGCCTCTAGCGACGTGACAACCACGTCGCAACATGTTTTTAAATTTAAAATAACTTTATAAACATAAAGTAATGAGGTGTCAGACGTTGGGTTACGGGAAAAAGGTTGCGAGGTGGGTAACACGTCGCTACATTAAATGTATAAATTAAAATTTAAAAAGCAATAACGTTCACATGGGGGGAGATTCAAATTTTAAAAAATTAAGTTGTGACGTTGTAAACACGTCGCAACATTTATAACGTTCCCAAGAATTGACTAGGTGACAGCATTTATGGCAGAGACATTAATTAAATATTACCGTTTGCTTGTTGCGACGTGTTTACCACGTGGCAACTAGCGAGGTTTACTTCACGTCGCTACTTTGATTATTTATGAGAGCAATTCCCTTCACTCCCCCACACCTTCGTCGTTGCAGAACCAAAATGCTCATTCTTTTATTTTATTCTAAATTTTATTGTTATTGGCTCATTCGCAATTATTTTAAATTGTATACTATCTTAATTATTTGAGTTCACATCTTTTATGTTTTTTTATTTTATTTTTGTTTGCTCATTTTTTATTATGATTTTTGTAGGCACACATTTTGATGACAATTTAAAAAACAAGATGAATTGTGAAAAATAGTGGATTAAAATATGAATGTTATATTCAAGAGCACTTAAAAGAGATGATAATGATCTCTTTCACCATATTAAGAGGTCTTAGGTTCGCATTCAGTCATAACCACAAAATAATGTTCATTTTTTTTGAAAGTTTTGTCATCTTTTAGAATTCTCATTGATACGAGGGATTAGTCATTGTAGTTATCTCATGTTTTTTTTTCTGTGAGATATTGGATCGAACTCTAGTATGGACGAAGGGTAGCTTCTTGGTTTGACAGGATTAAGCATGAAGTCGAATGTTGTTCACATGCTTGTGTCGAAGATGCTAGGGTTGTTAGCATGTTAAATTAGGTTTTAGTGTTTAAATCCTAATTTGTTAAGTTAGCTTGTTTATTAAGTTGGCTTGTGTAATGGGCCTTGTGAAAAAAAGCCCATTATTTAGTATGTTAGGTTTTATTATAAATAGCATACTAGTCTCTCATCATTGCTAAGCTACAAATCCTAATTTGGGGTGAGAGAGGTTATTTGTTATTCTTGTAAACTTGTAATCTTGTTTTAAGAGAAAGTAAAAGAATAGCAGTTATAACCAATATTTGTGTTCTCCTCTTCTTCCTTGTCCTTTATTCATCCCTTATTTTATACTTAGTTCGTGGCATTGAATTCACAACAAATTGGTGCGGTGAGCATGGAGAAGATGCCTTCAACAAAGTATGAGATTGAAAAGTTCATTGCAGCGAATGATTTCGGTCTATGGCGCTTGAAGATGAAAGCCCTACTGGTTCAGCAGGGTTGCTTGAAAGCGTCGAAGGGAGGTGCAACCAGAATGCAAAATTGACGGCAACGGAGAAGTCATTGCCGAGTTGTAAGTTTTTCCACTGTATTCAGTTGATAAAGCTGCATGAAGAAAGCTAGTTCTTTCCCTTGATGTTGTAGAGTTAGATCCAAGGTGGAGATTTGTGAAATATTGGATCGAACTCTAGTATGGCCGAAGGGTATATTCTTGGTTCGACAGGATTAAGCATGAAGTCGAAGGTTGTTCACATGCTTGTGTCGAAGATGCTAGGGTTGTTAGCATGTTAAATTAGGTTTTAGTGTTTAAACCCTAATTTGTTAAGTTAGCTTGTTTATTAAGTTGGCTTGTGTAATGGGCTTTGTGGAAAAAAGCCCATTAGTTAGTATGTTAGGTTTTATTATAAATAGCATACTAGTCTCTCATCATTGCTAAGCTGCAAATCCTAATTTGGGGTGAGAGAGGTTATTTGTTATTCTTGTAAACTTGTAATTTTGTTTTAAGAGAAAGTAAAAGAATAGCAGTTATAACCAATATTTGTGTTCTCCTCTTCTTCCTTGTCCTTTATTCATCCCTTATTTTATACTTTGTTCGTGGCATTCAATTCACAATAAATTGTGCGGTGAGCATGGAGAAGATGCCTTCAACAAAGTATGAGATTGAAAAGTTCACTGGAGTGAATGATTTCGGTCTATGGCGCTTGAAGATGAAAGCCCTACTGGTTCAGTAGGGTTGCTTGAAAGCGTTGAAGGGAGGGGCAACCATGAATGCAAAATTGACGGCAACGGAGAAGTCATTGCCGAGTTGCAAGTTTTTCCACTGTATTCAGTTGATAAAGCTGCATGAAGAAAGCTAGTTTGTTCCCTTGATGTTGTAGAGTTAGATCCAAGGTGGAGATTTGTTAGATATTGGATCGAACTCTAGTATGGCCGAAGGGTAGCTTATTGGTTCGACAGGATTAAGCATGAAGTCGAAGGTTGTTCACATGCTTGTGTCGAAGATGCTAGGGTTGTTAGCATGTTAAATTAGGTTTTAGTGTTTAAACCCTAATTTGTTAAGTTAGCTTGTTTATTAAGTTGGCTTGTGTAATGGACCTTGTGGAAAAAAGCCCATTAGTTAGTATGTTAGGTTTTATTATAAATAGCATACTAGTCTCTCATCATTGCTAAGCTGCAAATCCTAATTTGGGGTGAGAGAGGTTATTTGTTATTATTGTAAACTTGTAATCTTGTTTTAAGAGAAAGTAAAAGAATAGAAGTTATAACTAATATTTGTGTTCTCCTCTTCTTCCTTGTCCTTTATTCATTCCTTATTTTATACTTTGTTCGTGGCATTGAATTCACAACATTTTCTCTTAGTTTTTCCACTCATTCATTTTACCTTAAGATTTTTTATAGGTGCAAATTTGAGATGATAATGATCTCTTTCACCTTAGTCTGAGGTCTTAGGTTCGCATTCAGTCATAACAACGAAACATTTTTCATTTTTTTTTGAATGTTTTGTCATCTAATAAAATTATCATCCATCTGAGGGATTAGTCACTGTAGTTATCTCATGTTTTTTTTCTTATTAATTTCTTAGTATTTTTTTCACTCATTCATTTAACATTATAATTTTTATAGTTACAAAATTTATAGAATAAAAAAAATGAATGTTATATTCAAGAGCACTTGCATGAGATGATAAAGATCTCTTTTAACTCCATCGTAGATTTTTTATTCAAAATCAATCCTAACGACACATCAATGTTAAATTTTTTGAAAAAATTTGATCATCTACTACAATATTGAATCAAGGGGTTAGACCCTGAAGTTAACTTATGTTTTTTTTTTGTAGGTACGTATTTTGAAGACAATTTTAAAAAAAAAAAATGAATCGTGAAAAATGGTGGATTAAAAGATGAATGTTATATTCAAGAGCACCTACATGATATGATAATGATCTCTTTCACCTTAGTCAGAAGTCTTAGGTTCGAATTCAATCATAACCACGAAACAATTTTCATTTTTTTGAACAGAATTCTCATCGATTTGAGGGATTAGTCACTGTAATTATCCTATTTTTTTCCTATTATTTTCTCTTACTTTTTTTCCCACTAATTCATTTTTCCTTATAATTTTTTATAGGTACAAATTTTTATAGATTTTTTTAAAAAAAATGAATTATAAAAAAATTTATAAAAAAATGGATGTTATATTGAAGAATACTTGCATGATATGATAAAGATCTCTTTCAACTTAATCGTACATTTTTTATTCAAAATAAATCCTAACCACACATCAATGTTAAATTTTTTGAGATAATTTAATCATCTACTACAATATCGGATCAAAGGATTAGTCCCAGAAATTAACTAATGTTTTTTTCTATTATTATTTTTCAATAATTCATTTACCATTCAGTTTTTCTTTTTCCGTGATTACATTATTATTAAAAAATATAATTATTTATCACGGACTAATATATACTATATATAATTAATCAATAATCATATAATTTTTTTAACGTTCCACTTTTATCCCACCTCTGCTATATATTTTTTCGTGCTAGCATAAGAATTAAACTTTTGAATGTTAGGTTGAGACTATTTTAAGGTCATATCTTCATCTTCATTTTCTCTTATATTTTATTTCCATTTCATTAAAAAAATCACATTATATCATAATAAAACTACGGTAATATTCTTTTCATCTTACTCACACGCTTTTCCCTTTTTCAATCTATATTTTACTTATTTTCTTACAATTGATATTTTTTTATATTAAAAATATGATTAACAAATTATTAAGAGCAAATTATACAAACTTACCCGTGCATCGCACGGGCAAACTACTAGTTTTTTCAAAAATAACCAATTCATTCATTATAATAATAAATAAATAATTATAGTAATATTTTCATCTCCCCTAACCCATGATAAATTCCTTCATTTTTTATAAGTTATAACTACAAAAAAAGTGCTCCCCAGCGACATATATTAGCGACGTGGAAGTCACGTGGGTAATTATTGCCTCTAGCGACGTGACAACCACGTCGCAACATGTTTTTAAATTTAAAATAACTTTATAAACATAAAGTAATGAGGTGTCAGACGTTGGGTTACGGGAAAAAGGTTGCGAGGTGGGTAACACGTCGCTACATTAAATGTATAAATTAAAATTTAAAAAGCAATAACGTTCACATGGGGGGAGATTCAAATTTTAAAAAATTAAGTTGTGACGTTGTAAACACGTCGCAACATTTATAACGTTCCCAAGAATTGACTAGGTGACAGCATTTATGGCAGAGACATTAATTAAATATTACCGTTTGCTTGTTGCGACGTGTTTACCACGTGGCAACTAGCGAGGTTTACTTCACGTCGCTACTTTGATTATTTATGAGAGCAATTCCCTTCACTCCCCCACACCTTCGTCGTTGCAGAACCAAAATGCTCATTCTTTTATTTTATTCTAAATTTTATTGTTATTGGCTCATTCGCAATTATTTTAAATTGTATACTATCTTAATTATTTGAGTTCACATCTTTTATGTTTTTTTATTTTATTTTTGTTTGCTCATTTTTTATTATGATTTTTGTAGGCACACATTTTGATGACAATTTAAAAAACAAGATGAATTGTGAAAAATAGTGGATTAAAATATGAATGTTATATTCAAGAGCACTTAAAAGAGATGATAATGATCTCTTTCACCATATTAAGAGGTCTTAGGTTCGCATTCAGTCATAACCACAAAATAATGTTCATTTTTTTTGAAAGTTTTGTCATCTTTTAGAATTCTCATTGATACGAGGGATTAGTCATTGTAGTTATCTCATGTTTTTTTTTCTGTGAGATATTGGATCGAACTCTAGTATGGACGAAGGGTAGCTTCTTGGTTTGACAGGATTAAGCATGAAGTCGAATGTTGTTCACATGCTTGTGTCGAAGATGCTAGGGTTGTTAGCATGTTAAATTAGGTTTTAGTGTTTAAATCCTAATTTGTTAAGTTAGCTTGTTTATTAAGTTGGCTTGTGTAATGGGCCTTGTGAAAAAAAGCCCATTATTTAGTATGTTAGGTTTTATTATAAATAGCATACTAGTCTCTCATCATTGCTAAGCTACAAATCCTAATTTGGGGTGAGAGAGGTTATTTGTTATTCTTGTAAACTTGTAATCTTGTTTTAAGAGAAAGTAAAAGAATAGCAGTTATAACCAATATTTGTGTTCTCCTATTCTTCCTTGTCCTTTATTCATCCCTTATTTTATACTTAGTTCGTGGCATTGAATTCACAACAAATTGGTGCGGTGAGCATGGAGAAGATGCCTTCAACAAAGTATGAGATTGAAAAGTTCATTGCAGCGAATGATTTCGGTCTATGGCGCTTGAAGATGAAAGCCATACTGGTTCAGCAGGGTTGCTTGAAAGCGTCGAAGGGAGGTGCAACCAGAATGCAAAATTGACGGCAACGGAGAAGTCATTGCCGAGTTGTAAGTTTTTCCACTGTATTCAGTTGATAAAGCTGCATGAAGAAAGCTAGTTCTTTCCCTTGATGTTGTAGAGTTAGATCCAAGGTGGAGATTTGTGAAATATTGGATCGAACTCTAGTATGGCCGAAGGGTATATTCTTGGTTCGACAGGATTAAGCATGAAGTCGAAGGTTGTTCACATGCTTGTGTCGAAGATGCTAGGGTTGTTAGCATGTTAAATTAGGTTTTAGTGTTTAAACCCTAATTTGTTAAGTTAGCTTGTTTATTAAGTTGGCTTGTGTAATGGGCCTTGTGGAAAAAAGCCCATTAGTTAGTATGTTAGGTTTTATTATAAATAGCATACTAGTCTCTCATCATTGCTAAGCTGCAAATCCTAATTTGGGGTGAGAGAGGTTATTTGTTATTCTTGTAAACTTGTAATTTTGTTTTAAGAGAAAGTAAAAGAATAGCAGTTATAACCAATATTTGTGTTCTCCTCTTCTTCCTTGTCCTTTATTCATCCCTTATTTTATACTTTGTTCGTGGCATTCAATTCACAATAAATTGTGCGGTGAGCATGGAGAAGATGCCTTCAACAAAGTATGAGATTGAAAAGTTCACTGGAGTGAATGATTTCGGTCTATGGCGCTTGAAGATGAAAGCCCTACTGGTTCAGTAGGGTTGCTTGAAAGCGTTGAAGGGAGGGGCAACCATGAATGCAAAATTGACGGCAACGGAGAAGTCATTGCCGAGTTGCAAGTTTTTCCACTGTATTCAGTTGATAAAGCTGCATGAAGAAAGCTAGTTTGTTCCCTTGATGTTGTAGAGTTAGATCCAAGGTGGAGATTTGTTAGATATTGGATCGAACTCTAGTATGGCCGAAGGGTAGCTTATTGGTTCGACAGGATTAAGCATGAAGTCGAAGGTTGTTCACATGCTTGTGTCGAAGATGCTAGGGTTGTTAGCATGTTAAATTAGGTTTTAGTGTTTAAACCCTAATTTGTTAAGTTAGCTTGTTTATTAAGTTGGCTTGTGTAATGGACCTTGTGGAAAAAATCCCATTAGTTAGTATGTTAGGTTTTATTATAAATAGCATACTAGTCTCTCATCATTGCTAAGCTGCAAATCCTAATTTGAGGTGAGAGAGGTTATTTGTTATTATTGTAAACTTGTAATCTTGTTTTAAGAGAAAGTAAAAGAATAGAAGTTATAACCAATATTTGTGTTCTCCTCTTCTTCCTTGTCCTTTATTCATTCCTTATTTTATACTTTGTTCGTGGCATTGAATTCACAACATTTTCTCTTAGTTTTTCCACTCATTCATTTTACCTTAAGATTTTTTATAGGTGCAAATTTGAGATGATAATGATCTCTTTCACCTTAGTCTGAGGTCTTAGGTTCGCATTCAGTCATAACAACGAAACATTTTTCATTTTTTTTTGAATGTTTTGTCATCTAATAAAATTATCATCCATCTGAGGGATTAGTCACTGTAGTTATCTCATGTTTTTTTTTCTTATTAATTTCTTAGTATTTTTTTCACTCATTCATTTAACATTATAATTTTTATAGTTACAAAATTTATAGAATAAAAAAAATGAATGTTATATTCAAGAGCACTTGCATGAGATGATAAAGATCTCTTTTAACTCCATCGTAGATTTTTTATTCAAAATCAATCCTAACGACACATCAATGTTAAATTTTTTGAAAAAATTTGATCATCTACTACAATATTGAATCAAGGGGTTAGACCCTGAAGTTAACTTATGTTTTTTTTTTGTAGGTACGTATTTTGAAGACAATTTTAAAAAAAAAATGAATCGTGAAAAATGGTGGATTAAAAGATGAATGTTATATTCAAGAGCACCTACATGATATGATAATGATCTCTTTCACCTTAGTCAGAAGTCTTAGGTTCGAATTCAATCATAACCACGAAACAATTTTCATTTTTTTGAACAGAATTCTCATCGATTTGAGGGATTAGTCACTGTAATTATCCTATTTTTTTCCTATTATTTTCTCTTACTTTTTTTCCCACTAATTCATTTTTCCTTATAATTTTTTATAGGTACAAATTTTTATAGATTTTTTTAAAAAAAATGAATTATAAAAAAATTTATAAAAAAATGGATGTTATATTGAAGAATACTTGCATGATATGATAAAGATCTCTTTCAACTTAATCGTACATTTTTTATTCAAAATAAATCCTAACCACACATCAATGTTAAATTTTTTGAGATAATTTAATCATCTACTACAATATCGGATCAAAGGATTAGTCCCAGAAATTAACTAATGTTTTTTTCTATTATTATTTTTCAATAATTCATTTACCATTCAGTTTTTCTTTTTCCGTGATTACATTATTATTAAAAAATATAATTATTTATCACGGACTAATATATACTATATATAATTAATCAATAATCATATAATTTTTTTAACGTTCCACTTTTATCCCACCTCTGCTATATATTTTTTCGTGCTAGCATAAGAATTAAACTTTTGAATGTTAGGTTGAGACTATTTTAAGGTCATATCTTCATCTTCATTTTCTCTTATATTTTATTTCCATTTCATTAAAAAAATCACATTATATCATAATAAAACTACGGTAATATTCTTTTCATCTTACTCGCACGCTTTTCCCTTTTTCAATCTATATTTTACTTATTTTCTTACAATTGATATTTTTTTATATTAAAAATATGATTAACAAATTATTAAGAGCAAATTATACAAACTTACCCGTGCATCGCACGGGCAAACTACTAGTTTTTTCAAAAATAACCAATTTAACATTTTTACATTGCAACTATTTACCATTCAATTTTTTTTAAAAGGAAATGGAATTAAACAAAGGAGTATAAGGGATATTCCACCCAAAAACAAAACAGAAAGCTCCTATAACTCGAAAGAAACGAGCGGCAGAATATTTCAAGTATAAAAATTACAAATCTCCACTAATTTGTAGAAAGATAAAAGCCAATTCTAAGAAAAAAGAATTATAGCTGACATACACTCAGAGAAACGAAATAACTCATTCTTGAAAATAATCGCATTACGCTTCAACCATAAACACCAAGCCGTTACTAAACAAATCACCTCCACTATGGTCATCTTGGACAAACTCTTCACTTTTTCGCAAAAGAAGAAGAAACTGACAAACTCCTCAAAAGACAAGTCCGGAATGTGGCCTATCCAAACAAACACCCTCCTCCAAATACACGACGTTACCTCGCATTCACCAAATAAATGTGATAAAGATTCCTCATCCGTCAAACTCATGACACAAAGTAAGTCATTATTATCCACCAAATTCCCCTCTTAAACAACTGATCTTTAGTTGCAATTCTTTTATGAATAGAACGTCAATCGAAAAACATAATATTAGAGGGAACTTTAACCTTCCACAAATAATTCAAATCTTTAACCAAAGTCGGATTTAGGGGGCTGAAAGATTGGCCTTAAAACAATCATAATACGCCTTAACGATCATAATACTGAATAAATATGCTGATATCCTTTTCGCTACCTTGATTTTCAGGAAAAGGATTGTACTTTTGTACTATTATTGTTGCCACTAACTTCATCCTCATCATCACTACATGCAACAAGCAAAAATCATAACAAGTATTTTGAGGATTTAAACCTACCCTCCATCGGATTTTTTCACCATCTATATAAAGAGATCTTGGAAGTTTGAAAAGACAATATTTACAAGTGTGAAAAATTGAAGGAAGAATAGAGAAAAGGCAAGAATAATCTTTAAGAGAAAATTTGTTATCTTTACACTTTGAACTTTTCGTTGTATAATTTTTCTAAAGTGTAAAGTTTGTATTTCACACTGTTTGTATCATCTTTTTGGAACAACGTTGTAAACCCATTCTTGGTTTTGTAAACTCTGATTTTGTAGTTGTAATCAAAGTTTTCTTAGTGGATTAAGTCCTTATTGAGAATGCTCAATTACCTTGGCGAGGGGAGTGGCCGAGTGGATATAGCTTAGTTATCAACAAACTAGGATAAAGTCCTTGTGTATTTTATTATGTTTGCATCTTTATTGTTTGTGTTTTTGGGTGAGCAAAAAGTTTCAATCATGAAAATAACTGAACAATCGATCACTAGTTTTCTATTGGTAGATATAACAACTTAAAAAAAGATAACCTAATGATACTCAAGCAGAGGTGTTTAAACTGTTCAAACAATTTATACATATCTTATATTTGAAAACAATTGCATCAAACTAATTCATTCTTCTGCGAATTCTACCAGCTCTGTTGCGTGGTCTCTTCAGTCTTACATTAAACATCCATTCAAAGAATCTTATAAGATTTCCGGGCTTTTCAAAGAAGAAGACATTGTATCCCAACAACATTCCAAGTACAGCCCCACTCACATATCCTGTTACTACTACTTTCCATCCAAATCCTGATTCCTCTTCATCTTCAGAAGTTGAGTGTGGTGATTGATCTTCATCAATTATGCACGATTTAGACAAAGGTAATTCACATAACATTGTATTTCCTTCATATGAATCATTTCCTAATGTATCAAACTGTTGACATGTAGGTGTGACTCCCTCAGGATGGTTTTTTGAAAGGTTTAAGAAAGAGAGAAAATTCAAATTTCCTTCATATTGTTTGAAAGTTTGAGACCTATGAGAGAAATTAATTCTCCAATGTCACGTGGAATTTCTCCTTCAAAATTGTTGTTTGATAAATTAATTCTCTTTTCACTTATCTCAGCACTGAGAGATACATCACCATTTGGCACCATTTGATTAAGCACATTAAGACTTTTAATTGCATATTCAACTTCTAAGTATACTTTCCCAAAAACCTCCAAATTCCAAATTCTCATTCTTGATTTCATAAGCTTAAGCTTCTCTTTGAAGATATACATTTTCTTGCCTTGAATGTTTGATGATTTCAAGTCTCTTCAATCATAGTTAGGAAATCCGAATGATCAAGCCAAGCTGAAAAGAACTTAAAGGGTTTGGACCCCTAGTTTGAAAGGTTGGCTTTGAACATTAGTGGACAATGATATGTAATTTCCCTATTACCCACGAATTGTCCTTTTTAACTCCATTTATCAATTAAACCTTAAGAGATAAGAAATCGATCGAGCCTGCTCATAGAATTTCCAACAGCATTAAACCAAGTAAATGTACTCCCTAATTAACCAGTATAACAAAATAAGACTAATAAAAAGCTAACAAAGAAAATATAAAAATAGATTAGTTTATAAACTTCATTCGAGAACAATTAAGGGAGTAGGTAAACTAGTTTATAGTTTGAAGGAGCTATTTTTCTCAAAATAAAAGGAAAAAATGGTCTGATACTAAAGGATTCTCCTACAATTTTTAAAATGTGATTATATTTTATAGTTATTGATTGCTTTAAAACAAATCTTACTTACATAAAAACCAAAGAAAAAAAATTTGGTCAAGCACATTTTCTTCTGTTCATTTACTATCCAATCCTTCAAAGTATATATGTCTAAGTAAACCCATCCAGTTGGCACATAACTTAGTTGTATAAGATGAGTAAACTTTAGATAAAAGTAAAATGAACCATTAATAATTAAGAATCAAAACAATTTATTTAATACCTAAGATATTCAAATATCAAGCAACATTTATTTACAAACTAAGGATATCAAAAGAGATAAGGCTACATTACACAAACAGAAAAAGTTCAAACTTCAAGCAATAATATCTTAATATTTGAAAACACCGACATCAAATTAATTCACTCTTCTTCGATTTGCACCGGCTATGTTGTGTGTTCTCTTCAATCTTATGTTAAACATACGTTCAAAGAATCTTACAAGCGGTACAGGTTTTCCAATGAAGAAGACATTATATCCAAAGAGCAGCCCAAATATTGCCCCACACGCATATCCTGTTACTACCGCTTTCCATCCAAAACCTGATTCCTCTTCATCTTCGGAAGTTGAATGTGGTGCATCATTTTTGCATGATTTAGACAACGGGAATCCACATAACATTGCATTTCCATCATAGGAATTATTGTCAAATGTATCAAACTGTTTGCCTTTAGGTACGATTCCCTCAAGGTGGTTTTGTGAAAGGTTTAAGAAAGAGAGGAAATTCAAATTTGTTAAATCCACCGGAATCTCACCTATCAATTGGTTCCTTGAGAGATCTAACCATTCCAAATTTCTCAAATTACTCAAAGATTGAGGAATATTACCTGTGATTTCATTGTTTGAAAGGTTGAGACCTTTGAGAGAAATTAGTTCTCCAATGTCACGAGGAATCTCTCCTGCAAAATTGTTATTTGATAAATCAATTGTTGTGAAAGTAGTCAATTTTCTCGTTAGCTCCATAGAAAAACCTTTCATTACAACCACCACAGAGTCAATATAGTAATTCTCCTTACCTATGTATTGCGGACCAATTTGACTGTCATTCACGTTCATCATTCCTTGAAAGTTCTTGATGCATGATGTTGGCAAAGGGCCACTCAAATTATTATGAGAGATGTCAAAAATTCTCAACTTAGAAAATGAATGCTCAGTGCTAGAACATGTGATTGTACCGTGAAGTTTATTTGATCGTAGACTGAGTACTTGTAACTCTTGTAGAGTTTCAAGCCAATTTGGAAATGCATCATCTATGTTGTTGTTTCCAAGGTCCAAAATTTCAAGGGCTATGCATCGAGCCAAAGAGCGTGGTAGTGGTCCTTCCAATTGATTGTCATTCAACTTTATTGTCTCAAAAGAATTTTGTTCGGAAAAGGTTCTAGGAATCCTTCCATAGAGTTTGTTCATTTGTAAATCCAATACTTGAAGATAAGAAAATGTTCCTAGACATTTTGGGATTGTTCCTGTTAATTTGTTGTGTGCCAAATTGAGCACACCCAAGAACCTTGCATTGCAGAAAGTTGAAGGAATGTTTCCAGTGAAGTTGTTATTTGAGAGCAAAAAAATTTGAATGTTATATGGTGGAATTGGAAGATCTCCTTGCAACTTGTTGAAACTAAGATCAATGTGTTCAATGTTCTTCCATGATGAGCTTAAGAGCTGACTTTGAAACCATTTGGGAATTTTCCCATGAATGTTGTTATTAGAGAGATCTAATAATCTTAAATTTGGTAGGGGTGCTAGGAATTTAGGAAAACTAGTGATGTTAGTTGATGATAAATTTAAGTATTGAAGGTTAGGTGTGAGGATTTTAGCTTTGTTATCAATGTTGATAGAAAGAGCATTATTGTGCGAAAGATCTAGGGAAAATAGATTTTTAAATGTTGAAAATTGGTGAAAATGCACAACACCACTCAAATTTGTTGATGACAAATGTAAGTAAGTAAGATTTTGTAGTTCAAATATTGAATTTGGAAAATGACCATGTAAGTTGTTATTAGAGAGAAACACATATTCTAAAGAATGAGTTGAGAAGTTACTAATGAATCCTGTGAGGTGGTTGTCACCGAGGTGCAACCTTGACAAAGAAGGCAAATAATAACACCAATGTGGAATTGTTCCATTTAACATGTTATGTCCTAAATACAAAATGCTCAATTTTGAATATTTTGTGATTTCACTAGGAATTGGGCCAACTAGTTTATTAATATAAAGTGATAAATATTCTAATTTGATTAAATTTTGAAAAACATTTGGAATGTTGCTGCTAAATTTATTATATCCAAGATCTAAGAAAGTAAGATTTGTAAGTTTTGAAAGTAATGATGGGATCTCACCCTCAAAATTGTTGACAGCAAGGTTCAAGTATGTAAGTTGAGTGAGGAACCATTCCATTAAATTTGCAGAAATGAAGGTCTAAATGAGTAAGAGACTTCAACTGACCTATGGAATAAGGAATTTCACTTGAGAGAGCAGTTTCGGAGAGGTCCAAGTACCTAAGAGGAGTGCTCCAGTTGGACTTTGGGAGTTGACCACTACAATATTCATTATCAGACAAATCTAGTTTTTGAAGATTAGGTAGAGAGAGGATGTCAGTTGACAAATATCCTTTCAACTCAGTTGATGCTAGGCTAAGAGAAACCAAAGAGGATGACAAATTGTTTAGCATAGACAAAGAGCTCTCTCTGATTGAACTCATATTCACATAATCTAGAGAAAGCTCCCTCAAATTAGTAGCATTATGAACGAGTTTCTTCCATGTGAATGGATTGAGTTCCGATTGACCGTAGTAATTGCTAAGATCAAGTGATACTAATTTTGACAAATGAGAGATGGTGGATGGAATATTACCGGTGAGATTAGAGTACGATAGATTTAGATATGCAAGATTAACTAGATCACCAACACCAATTTGCAATGAAGACATAGAAAAATCATTAAAAGCCAAGTTGAGTTGTTGAAGGTGTCTAAGTTGAATGGGATGTAATTTACCTTTTAGATTGTTGCAACTAAGATCCAGACCAATCACGTAGTCTGAAACGTTGTCACACATGACACCATCCCACTCGCAACAGTCTTTACTTATTTTCCAAGACTCTGTCTTGAAAGAAAAAGAGGGACAGCGATACAACGGATAATAGTGATGATCATCATATTCAGGTTTAGATGAAGTGTTGACAAAAAAAGAGTTCTTGAATTGTAACAAAGCAGAGGTGTCGTGAGGATTGCATAATGAAAAAGTGTAGCAAGTAAAAAGTGTAAGAAGCAGCAATAAGAACAAGTGAAGGGAAACATAAGGCAATACTAAAAGTAAGGATCCCATTTGATTTAGGATGTAGCAATTGATTCTCATCTGTTTATATAGATAGAAAAGAAGCAAAGAAGAATTTGTGTAGTTCAAGGTATAGTGACATAATAATTTGACAACATTAATTCATAGAAATGATTACCGTATATGAAGACATGCATTTTTTCAAAGGGGGGCCACGACTTTTGAACCGTGTGCATGTACCAATCACAAACAATGAGTAATTTCATTAAAAACTTGATCGATTAAATCAATAAAATAATAACATTTGTTGGTAATTTTCAAATATTATAAATATATTATACACTCTATTTGTTGGTAATTTTGCAGACTTTGGTAAATCAAGATACTTCACAATATAAGATATTATATTTTTGCACTCTATTGACGTGGTTGCGATCTTAATGGAGTCATCAATTCCATTAAAAGCATGGAGGAAATTTGTTGGTAATTTTAAGATGTTTTAAATATATTATACCCTCTATTTCTAGAAAATTTCTTTACCCACCTCCCTATGGGGGGTCAACCCCAGCGAAATTCTCAAACTACCCCTGCTTCGGAAATGAACTTCCGAAGCGCTTTTTTTATAAAAAAATTTCCTTGATTCGGAAGTTCATCTCCGAAAACACCTCATGGGGGGTGCGTTCGGAGATGAACATCCGAAAACACCTCATGGGGGATGAATTCGGAAGTTCATTTCCGAATTATGCAGAAACTGTGTTTTTTTTTATGTTTTTTCTTAAACGCAACCGCATTTTAATTAAACGTTACCGGCAAATTAAATAAACAATAGATAGACTGAAAACACTAATATGATAAATAAACAAAAAAAATACTAATATGAAAATATTATATACAAACCGAAATAAATAAAAATAGTGTGCTAAATATACAATCCAAAATCAAAAAATGAATAAACCCCACCACTACTGGGTGTGCCTAACCCGCTCACCCTGGGCCCTCCTCTGCCGTCTGTACCCCGCCGCACGGCCCGCATCAGTGACGATGATCTCCATCACGGCGACTACCTCTGGTCCGCCCTCCCAGATCCGCCGAGCGACGTGATCCTGGTAGTGAATCAGCAGGAAAGTGTCAAAAGGCCCTCCCGGAAAGCTATCCACCTCCTGCTCCTCCTGCTCCTCCTCCTCCCCGACTGGAGGGTCAACATCCGGTATGACCTCCTCCTCCTCCTCATCCTCATCCTCCTCCTCTCGCTGGCGGGAAGAAGATACCCGAGCCAGCCTACTCCTAGAGCCAGAAGCAGATGAACTCTCCACCAAGTCCTGTGGAACGCGGACACGGCGTCCCCGTCCCTGCCCCCGTCCCTGGGTCGACGCCAGATGCGCCGCCGCCCGCTCGCGTCTAGCCGACGCAGTTTGGGACTCTCTCCCCTGTCTGATGCGTGCTGGCTGGTCTGACATGATCCTGTAAACAATCGAAATCGATTAATATGCGAGACAAATGAAAAAACAAAAAAAAAATGAACTTCTGGTACAGTTCGGAAGTTCATTTCCGAAAACTGGGATGGAGGTGTTTTCGGAAATGAACTTCCGAAACACCCCCACGCAGAGCTTCTCTGCAACCTCCAATGGCAGACCCAAAAACCTAAACCAAATCCATTTTTTTGCCTACTAAACATCCTAATATCAGTACTAAGCTATCTTAATGTCATTTTTTCAGATTCTAAACACCCTAATATAGTTTAATCAAATAGATCTAAAACTTGAAAAAACAATGATAAACTTACCAATTAGTGTTTAATGATGAGTTTGGTTGAGTTTGGAAGAAGAGTTTGGCTACTTCACACTTGCTTCTGCAGAAATTTCGCCTATGGAAGTGTTTGATGATGATTAGGGTAAATGATTTGGGGGAGGGGGAGAGTTCTGCTTAATCTGCAGAACGCGTTTTATTTCGGAAGTTCATTTCCGAAATTGTAGTTTCGGAAATGAACTTCCGAAATAAGACATTTTTTTCAAAAAAAAAGGCGCTTTCGGAGATGAACTTCCGAAAACACCTTTTTCATGCATTTCGGAAGTTCATTTCCGAAGTCAGGGGTATAATGGGGTTTTCAGCAGAGGTGGACTAGAAGATAGGGAGGTGGCCAAAGAATTTCTCCTATTTCTATGTGAGTGATATAAAAAAAATACTTTTAAGAGACTAAAGTTTCTGTTATTAATTAATATCACAATGTATGTTTTAATTTATTTTATTATTTAGTATCATATTTCTTTTAGTGATAGAAATATTCAACAACAAGATTAACTCGTTAGCATCCATAAGTGGGAACAGAAGAAAATGAAAACATGCATTAAATAGCATCTTCTCTTATACAAGGGATGAGCAAAACGTTTTACACAACATTTCCATAAAAAAGAACAAGTGAAAAGTGAAATAAGAAAAAACAATTAAAAAGGAACCCATTTAGAGGAAGTTGCATGTGCACTCTGTTTTTAAAAGTCTTTCTTTACTTGTTTAGGGTGTGTGCGTACCGATTGAGTGATGGCATGCACTTGTTTTGTAGTAAGAGATGTTTTTGTTCAACCGTATGGAGCACTTCAACAAGAAATATTTAAGATGGGAAGGGACTGAGTAAAATGAAAACAATTCTATATCTCTCTCAATGATCGCTCCATCGTCAAGAAAGATGATAAATGCGAAGTTGAAAACTTTATCTCACACCTTTATGTTTATACTTTTCTTCCTATATTTTTTCAAAAATAACCAATTTAACCTTTTTACATAGTAACTATTTACCATTCAATTTTTAACTCTCTCATTTAACCTTTTCAAATTTCGTGTAAGTTCACTCCTACAATAATGGCTTAATGTATCATTTGGTCCCTTAGTTTAATTTCAGTTCAGTCCCTTATATAATAAACGTTACATTCAGGTCCCTTATTTGTACTTCCGTTAGTGAATGTTGTCTTTTTTGTTAAGTTTCATGTTTTTCTGTTAGTTTTTGCCGTGTTGGCAGTCGAGTTGGGCATCATTAGGTCACCTGGATTTATGATTAACACATTTGAATAAAAATGACATTTCTTCTCAAGGTTCCATATTTCTTTCTCATTGTTCATTTTCATTCACCCTTTCACCTTGTCTCCTACAATCTCTTTCGTTCATCAGCATTCGTGAAACGTTCATCTCCATCTCCATCTTCGTGTGCAAAGGTACAATACTATTTATTCAATATTATCAGTGTTCATTTCTTCCATTTTCGTTCATCTCTCCTACTGATACTTCGTTCGTCTTCATTTTTTAGGGTTTGTGGAACAAGAAGATCTTCTACATTCTGTGATAATTAAGGTATGAGTAATGCAAAATATTTATAGTTTTGTTACCCTTAACTGTATTTCTCATTTAGGATTTTACATATTCCGTCTCTAAGTCATGGTAGTCGCTTTGTGTGCATTGTTCATCACGGGGGTGAGTTTTCTGAGTTCACGAAACTAGGGTATAGTGGGTTAGAGGAAACTTGCAATGTGGATCCTGATTATTGGAGTTATTTTGAAGTATTAGATGGGTTAAGAGAGTTAGGTTACCCAAATATAGAGAGTATTTCATATCATGACCAAATAGAGAGTAATAGCATTGTTGAGCTGAAAGATAACAAAGGAACTAGGAGGATGCATACAATAGCTGAGTTGACTGGGGAAGTCCATTTATATGTTTTGCATTATGTGCTACAAACTAATATTTTAGGCCATTTCAGCAAAGGTCATAAGCTTTTGAAACAACATTACTTCACCTATTAATAGGCCATTTTGAATTTAGAAGATCACATGATATAAGCCTATCATCTTCATAGAAAATTTCATATTTCTATCTTCTCTACATTCGAATTTTCATCTATTTTATGCAAACTCAAATATAAACTGAATTACCCTGTGTATTCATGCCAGTCAATTCTAAGACATTTTGGAAGTGCTTAAATACAACTAATAAAGTGATTATATTTACTATTCAAGTCTGGATTCATTCGACTTAATTTTTTTATCTAACACCACCAATGCAACACATGTGCTTCGACCTCTTGGAGTCTTTTGCCTTATGTTAGTGATTAGTGACTGCGAGTCAAATCGTTTATTTCCTAAAGAATAAAGTTTATATGCAAATTAATAATATTATTTCCTAAAGAACAGACTGTAGCAACCTGCTCTAAAAATTAAGATTTTAGAGTCGCCACCTATTCTACCAGGGCGAATAGGAAACCCTACGCAGTTAAGAGAATTCCGGGTACGTTATTATATTTGGGTCAAGGGAAGGTGTTAGGCACCCTTAACCCTTTCCTAAGGTTTTGAGTTTAAGGCAAAGGTTTGTGGCTAAACATGTTAAGGTTTAGGGTTTATAGCTAAGTAAATGAATAAGGTGAAAAGTGAGATTTTGGGGAAGGGGACTCGCCTTGGTTATCCAAGTGCCTACGTACCTCCTTATGGAGGATCAGAGTCTACGTAGTTCGGGGTAGGGTTGTACGCCTTAGATTTAGTATGAGGTTGTTTGAAGGTATTTTGAATTACCTTATCGTAGTTTTGAAATTCGCAGTTTGCAAGGTATTTTGAATTACCTTATGGTAGTTTTGAAAATCCGTAGTTTGAAGATGAAATTGTGTTTTGAATGTGGCGTACAACCCTGATTTTAATATCTTCTATTAATCGCGATGATTAATAGGTTTAATCACTATAATTAACAGATTTAATAAAGAATTGCTAATTATTCTAATCGATAGATTCGATTATCACCATTAGCAACTAAACGCATTTTAAATTAGATTATTAATTATCGTTACTCCTCGTAATCAATAGATTCGATTAAAATAAATAACGAATTGATAAAAAAAAATGCTAATCATCGTAACCAATAGAATTGGTTAAAACCCTTTAGCAAAATAAACCTTTTTTGAATTTAATATTTAATTAATTAAATAATCGATTATTACCCATCGCGATCAATTAATTTAATCGAAACGAATAATAAATAAAATTTTAACATGATATTATTAATCCAATTTTAAGTTAATTATTAACCTAAATTAAATTATCAATTAATTATCCTAATTAAAAAATATTAACTAATTATTTATTACCTAATGTAAATTAATTACTAAAAACTAATCTTATTAATTAATAATGATTTAATTATTTTATAGAGAAAAAGGATTTAATTAGTTAAAAAACAATCTATATTAATAAATATAAAAATTTGTAAAAAACCTGGGCGTGTAATCCTATGTAGCATGCCCTTGAGTGTTCATGGTGGGGTCGCAGCTCCGGGGGCGTTGGATTCAGTCTTGATGAGATCTGATGGCGATGGCACGAGGGCGTACGATAGAGACGCGCATGCCACATGCACTGAACCTACAAAGCATTAGGAGGAAAAACAATTGAACAAAATATTTTTGCAAGGAGCAGGGATCGAACCCCTGCCCTTGCGTACCAAGACCCCGAGACTCTCTCCTTCTCCACTACGCCACTTTTATTCCGCTGCTTATGTAATCGTTAGTGATTAGTATAACATAAACTAAAATTTCAAAAGAAACAACACGCGCCAAAGCTATCGTCTTCCTCCTTGCGAACCCAAATTTTTAGCTACGATTTGTTCCGTAGCAACAACCTTTTACCTATGGATAAAACGTAGCTACAAGACCTGTAAATTTCAAAGTCAATCAATACATAATGGAAATCAATGGCGCGGGTATAGGACGACTCAGAATCACTTCTTGAACGCAGCGGTATAACTCGTTTGGTTAAATTGTGTCTGTATCAAGAACCCCTAATTGGGAGCTCTGAAACCCTAGCCATGGTAGAGTCTTGTACCTGCCTTGAAGAACAAATTAAACTATCTAGATAGATTTCAAATATCACTATGAACACAAATATGTAATCAAATCACATCAAAAACGTATGAATCATGTAAATCGAATTTGAAAAGAAACTAACAAACCATGAACGAACCTCAACACTTATGAAGGCCTTGGATGATAGTGACGATTGGAATCTCTTCAGAGAAACTCCAGGAAGGCGTTAGAACCAACAAATCTTCTTGAACCAGCCTCCAATTCCAAAACCGACTTGCTCGTTTTCTTTGATTTTTTAGAGCTTGAACACGATTTTCAGGGCTGCAAAAACCTCTTCCTGTATTCTCAGTAGCTCGTATATATATGTTAGATGAAATTAGGTTAAGCAAATTCTATCAAATCTTCATAATTTTTGGAGATTGTAATTTGATTGAATCATGATTATGGAACTTTCCAAAATAGGCCAATTCCAATCTTTCTCATTCCAAATCCTCCTTGCACGAATCTGAGCTAATTATGTGACTTTTTGATGATTGGAAACAAAAGAAAATCAAATCTCTTTTATTTCCTATCAATTATTTGATTTAAATTGTATTTTAAATGAATAAAAATCCAATAAAAATAGAATAAAAATCAAATAACCATGGGGTTGGGTTTGGATATTCTTAGTGACTTGGGGAACAAGATTGGGTCATAAAATGATAGGCCCGTTTGCAAGAAAATCTATTTTGAACCTTATTTGCTTCACATTTTCCATCCAAAATTGACCAACTTTGACAAGGCATATCTCCCTCAATTTTTAAGATATGGAAAATTTCTAGGACTTTTTGGAAACCTCAAGATGTCCTCTACAAGCCACTTTGGAAAGGTTTTTGCATTTGAAGATTTTATCTTGATGATATGGCCTTTTACAAAAAACTGCTTTTGGTTGACTTTTGAAAAGGACCTATAATCTTTTGTACCATATCTCTCAAATGAAGTATTTCTGGCCTTGGCATGTTAGAGAAAAAGTTGTATAGAATTCAATTTCCTTCGAAATAGGCTTTGAGTGAGAAATTTCTGACATTCCATGTGAAAGTTATGACTGGTCAAAGTTCATTTGACTTTCTCCTATAAAACCCTAATTTAACAACTTTGAATCTTGTTGATTTTGAAGCTTTCCTTGATAAATCATGATTAACCTTTGATCAAATGATGAATGATACTTTAAAATAAGGATGTTGACCAAAAATCAGGAGCTTGGACTGTGATTTGACCCTAGTTGAATTTTAGGTCAAACTAGTCGACTGTTGACCATTTAAGCATTTGACTGAGCAATCTTGTAAGCTGAGGCTTGAAACTTGGCATGGGGATAATTTGAAACCTAATAAACCATACGAAACCCATTGGAACCCTTGATACATCTTTTCTCCTTAGCAAATCCAAAACCCTAGTTCAGGAGATCCTTGATTAAGAGAATGCCTTGAGTAACCCTTGAGCCTTGAGTCATTGAAGATGAAATGAGGAGGGCAAATTTTGGGGTATGACACACACACACATTTTTCTTGATCTTTCCTTTCATAATATTTACAAAGATCTTCAAATGATCCAAAATGCCAAAATTAGGCAGCTATCTCACCATGAGCGATCCCCTCCAACATACTATGCCACACGCAAGCTGCCACTAGACAAAAAAGGAAAGGGTATAAGTGCATTTAAGCCGGTCCTAAATAGAGCGGGCATACTAGGTTGTGCACACCAATAATAACCCCTCTTTCGACCAATTCATCCCTTATTTGAATCTTGCTTGTGACATAGGATTTCCACCCCTAACTTAAGCGTAATCGAAATGCAATCCAACCTATAACAAGCAGCCTTAACAGAAAAACGTTTTGCATCACGCCACCATACAAAAATATCATCTAGAATTGGAATCGGGTTAACATTTGATAGAATGTTATGAAAATAGTCCCATTCACACCATGATGAATCTTCAAAAAGATATGATTGATCCTCGCATTCCAAACCCAGACACCATTTATCCAGTGCCCTAAACCATAAATGTTTGTTCTTGAATCCTGCATAATATTAAATAAACCAGGAAATACCAAATTCAGAGGAATTGAACCGATCCATATATGCGTTCAGAAGTCAATTGCTAAACCATTTCCTAATTTGCAAGCAATGTATTTCCAGACCAATTTGGAGCGTCCCTCCAAACACCTACTAAAGACCTTAAAACTCTCCACCAAAGCGAAAAATTTCTACTGTTAACAGTTCAGGACAGGTCAAGGATCAATCCTTTAATGTCACCATATTTGAAAGCTAAAAGGAGATGCCAAATAGATATATGACCTGAAATGATTTTCCATGCCCATTTACTCAGCAACACCATGTTGATGTTTACTAATAATTTGTGACAAACAACCGCTAGTCCTCCAAACTGGGTGATTTGGTAACTTACAGGATCGACTAGATTGATCCTAGGACACGTGTCTCAAAGTTTTAGTTTTCTCTAAGCTCATTTTATAAGTGGTCATATTTTTGATTTATGAATAAGAACAAGATTCTTTTGTAAAAGAAACTAAGTATTATCTAAGTATTAAGAATAAACCTCCGACTACAAAGTACTGGATAAAATGTAAAAGTTGAATTTAAAAGGTTTGTAAATATTGTAAAGTGTAAGAAAGTAAAGGTTTTGACAAACATGTAAAAAGGTCTGACTGAAAATAAAGGAAAGTAAATGGCGAAAGACTAGAATTAATGAAACTATAAATGATATTAGAGCAAAGAAAACAATGGTGTTTTCATACATACATGATCAACAGACTCTTTTCTCTCGCGCCGGTACTTCAAGTATTTGAGTGATTTTTGTATACAATGTGAAAAACACACCAATCTTAAAACCTAAGATTCCTATTTATAATGATTCGACCCTAACGGTCTCTACACAGAAAAGTGCCACATTCAATATTTCAAACGAAAGGATTCTGATGATACCACGTGTTCTTCTGACGAACAAACGCAAGTTTAATTTCAAACCCTTCCCGCTCGAACCCTTTTAGAAACCAACCAACCTAGTTGTCAAAGCAAATTTCTTCATAAAAAATATTCCAATTACGCAGTTGAAGCTGTATTTTACTTCGACGTATTAAGTCTTCATATGGTAAATCCAAAAAAGAAATAGCTTCTATAAAGCCACATTTCAAGTTGGTCGAAATTCCCAGCTAACAGTTGAGCGATTCACATTGCTTGACCCCTAGGCCACCTTCAACTTTGGATTTGCAAATTGCAGTCCAGGATACCCAATTTATTCTCCTCTTCGCCATTCCAAAGGAAAGCTCGTTGAATCTGTATAACTTTTTGAATAACCACTTTCAGGGTTTTGAAGAGTTTTGAAGTTCCAAAATAGAGGGATGAAATTCCAAACAGAGTTTTGAAGTGTCACTTGAAATCTAAGAGAAAGCAGTTTTCCTTTTTAAGAGAGACGTTTGCGAAGCTTAAACAAAATTGGATCACAAATTGTGCGCCTACGAAGCTTATAACCCAATATGGTTGTTTTATTCGCGAATTGTAGGAGATTAAACTTAAGATTTTTTGAACACTTTGAAAGGATGAAAACTCGCCAACGAATAAGCATTTCTCAAAAGGCCTGCTATACCTCACAAATAATGAACCAAAAATTCTTCCACCCCTTTTAATTTTATTGTGACATGTTCCTGTCCGTTGTAAAATTTGTTTCGGTAAATTCAAGCATGTTTTAGGTGCAAAGGTAGAAAAATATTTTTGCAACGAAGTAGATGAAAAATGTGCAATTGCAACATATTTCTTAATGTTATTAGAATTTTTAGTTACCGGAAATATTTGTATTTTTTGTAGTAGATTTGTGTAATAAAAATATATTATTAATTTAGTTTTTCTGCAAAGCATCATTATAAAAGTTGTTCAATCATGAAAGTTGTTCCCTCTTTGTTCCTTGTGACCAAAAGTTAATTTAATCAACTAAAAAGGAATTGATTAGTTAGATATCTTCTAATAAGTAATGTCCAATTAAATTAATCAGTATAATAATACAAGACTAATCAAAAGCTAACAAAGCAAATATAAAAACAGATTAGTTTATAAACTTCATTTGAGAACAATTAAGGGAGTAATCTGATACTAAAGGATTCTCCTAAAATTTGTAAAATGTGATTATATTTTATAGTTATTGCTTTAAATAAAAACCAGATAAAAAAAAACATACCGTCAAACACATTTTTTTCTTTTCATTTACTATCCAATCCTTCAAAGTTAGTCTAATACACAAATTAGTTGTATAAGATGGGTAATTAACGTTCATAACAATAATTTAGCTTAAAATGTCACAATCAAATTTTGAACATGAAAAATAAAATAAAATTTCAACAAGTCCCTTATATATATTATTAGATAAAAGTAAAATGACTCATTAATAATTAAGAATCAGAAACAATCAAGCAACATTTATTCACAAACTAAGGATATGGTTTCAAAAATCAATAATATCATATATTCTTCAAACGTTAAAGCCATTTATAAAGTGCATGCTGCAACACAGACATGAAAATAACACAAGCAAGCATTCACTAGTTATCTAAAATAGATAACTTTATGATATTAAAAGAGATAAGGCTTCATTACACAAACGGAAAAAGTTCAAACTTCAAGCAATAATATCTTAATATATGAAAACACTGACATCAAACTAATTCCCTCTTCTTCGATTTGCACCGGCTCTGTTGCGAGTTCTCTTCAGTCTTATGTTAAACATACGTTCAAAGAATCTTACAAGCCATACAGGTTTTCCGATGAAGAACACATTATATCCAAAGAGCAGCCCAGATATTGCCCCACACGCATATCCTGTTACTACCGCTTTCCATCCAAAACCTGATTCCTCTTCATCTTCAGAAGTTGAATGTGGTGGTTGATCTTCATCTTTTTTGCATGATTTAGACAACGGGAATCCACATAACATTGTATTTCCATCATATGATGTATTTTCAAATGTATCAAACTGTGGACCTTTAGGTATCATTCCCTCAAGGTGGTTTTGTGAAAGGTTTAAGAAAGAGAGAAAATTCAAATTTGTCAAAGCTATCGGAATCTCACCTGTCAATTGGTTCCTTGAGAGATCCAACCACTCCAAACTTCTCAAATTACTCAAAGATTGAGGAATATTGCCTGTGATTTCATTGTTTGAAAGGTTGAGACCTATGAGAGAAATTAATTCTCCAATGACATGAGGAATTTCTCCTTGAAACATGTTTTTTGATAAATCAATTGTTGTGAAAGTAGTCAATATCCTCGTTAGCTCCATTGAAAAACCTTTCATTACAACCACCACAGAATCAGTGTAGTAACTCTCCTTACCTATGTATTCCGGACCAGTTTGGCTGTCATTCACATTCATCATTCCTTGAAAGTTCTTGATGCATGATGTTGGCAAGGGTCCACTTAAATTGTTATGAGAGATGTCAAAAATTCTCAACTTCGAAAATGAATGCTCACTGCTAGAACATGAGATTTTACCATGAAGTTTATTTGATCGTAGCCTGAGTACTTGTAACTCTTGTAGAGTTTCAAGCCAATTTGGAAATGCATCATCTATGTTGTTGTTTCCAAGGTCCAAAATCTCAAGGGATGTGCATCGAGCCAAAGAGCGTGGTAGTGGTCCTTCCAATTGATTGTCATTCAACTTTATTGTCTCAAACAAATTTTGTTCGGAAAAGGTTCTAGGAATCCTTCCATAGAGTTTGTTCATTTGTAAATCCAATACTTGAAGATAAGAAAATGTTCCTAGACATTCTGGGATTGTTCCTGTTAATTTGTTGTGTGCCAAATTGAGCACACCCAAGAACATTACATTGCAGAAAGTTGAAGGAATGTCTCCAGTGAAGTTGTTATTTGAGAGCAACAAAAATTGAATGTTATATGGTGGAACTGGAAGATCTCCTTGCAACTTGTTGAAACTAAGATCAATGTGTTCAATGTTCTTCCATGATGAGCTTAAGAGCTGACTTTGAAACCATTTGGGAATTTTCCCATGAATGTTGTTATTAGAGAGATCTAATATTCTTAAATTTGGTAGGGGTGCTAGGAATTTAGGAAAATTAGTAATGTTAGTTGATGATAAATATAAGTCTTGAAGGTTAGGTGTGAGGATTTTAGCTTTGTTATCAATGTTGATAGAAAGAGCAGTATTGTGTGAAAGATTGAGGAATCGTAGATTTTTAAATGTTGAAAATTGGTGAAAATGCACAACACCACTCAAATTTGTTGATGACAAATCTAAGTAAGTAAGATTTTGTAGTTCAAATATTGAATTTGGAAAATGACCATGTAAGTTGTTATTAGAGAGAATCAAAGATTCCAAAGAATGAGTTAAGAAGTCACCAATGAATCCTGTGAGGTGGTTGTCGTTGAGGTGCAACTCCACTAAAGAAGGCAAATTATAACACCAATGTGGAATTGTTCCATTTAACATGTTATGTCCTAAATACAGAATGATCAATTTTGAATGATTTGTGATTTTACTTGGAATTGGGCCAACTAGTTTATTACTATAAATGAATAAATACTCTAATTTGATTAAACTTTCAAAAACATTTGGAATGTTGCTGCTAAAGTTATTATCTCCAAGATCTAACAAAGTGAGGTTTGTAAGTTTTGAAAGTAATGATGAGATCTCACCCTCAAAATTATTGGCAGCAAGGTGCAAATATGTAAGTTGAGTGAGGTTCCACAAAGATGGAGGAACCATTCCATTAAAATTGCAGAAATGAAGGTTTAAATGAGTAAGAGACTTCAACTGACCTATGGAATAAGGAATTTCACCTGAGAAAGCAGTTTCGGAGAGGTCCAAGTATCTAAGAGGAGTGCTCCAGTTGGACTTTGGAAGTTGACCACTAAGATATTCATTACCTGACAAATCTAGTTTTTGAAGATTAGGTAGAGAGAGGATGTCACTTGAAAAATTTCCTTGCAACCCAGTGTGATATAGACTAAGAGAAACCAAAGAGGATGACAAATTCTTTAGCATAGACAAAGAGCTCTCGTTGATTGAACTCATATCGACATTATCAAGATAAAGCTCACCTAAATTAGTAGCATTATGAATGAATTTCTTCCATGTGAAGGGATTGAGTTTCATAAAAGACCCAAATCCTCTACTACTAAGATCAAGTGATACTAATTTTGATAAATGAGAGATTTGTGAAGGAATATTAGTACCTCTATGGAGACAATGTGATAGATTTAGGTGTGTGAGACTCACTAGATCACCAAAACTAACATGCACAGAAGACAAAACAAAATCATTAAAAGCCAAGTTGAGTTGTTGAAGGTGTCTAAGTTGAAAGATAGTGCTATTGGGATGTAATTCACCTTGCAGGTTATTGCAACTAAGATCTAAACCAATAACATGGTCTGAAACGTTGTCACACGTGACACCATCCCACTCGCAACAGTCTTTGCTATTTTTCCAAGATTCTGTCTTAAAAGAAAAAGAGGAACACCTAAACATTTCAAACTCATAAGGTTTCGATGAAGTGTTGACAAAAAAAGAGTTCTTGAAGTGTAACAATGCAGAGGTGTCGTGAGGATTGCATAATGAAAAAGTGTAGGAAGTAAAAAGTGTAAGTAGCAGCAATAAGAACAAGTGAAGGGAAAAATAAGGCAATACTAAAAGTAAGGATCCCATTTAGAGAAACTTACACTTGCACTCTTTTTTGTAAAGCTTTGTGATGTTGGAAGTAACAATTGATTATCATGTGTTTATATAGGAAACGTAACCTGAAATTAAGCATTCGCAAGAAACAAAGAAAAATTTGAGTCTTTGCATGCTCTTGTTTTGTGGTAGAGGGATACTTTTCTTCAACCGTATGGAGTACTTCAAGAGGGATAATTTGTGTGGTTGCAATTTAATAATATCATAATTGATCAAAAATTTATTACTCCTTTGACTTTTGAACCGTAGTGTCCATATAATTCCATAGAAGAAAACGAAAATGAAAGATTAAATCAAAATAATAATAATAACATTAAATGTATTCACAAGAGGAGATTTGTTAGAAATTTATAAAACCTTTAAATATATTATTCTCTATTTTAAGTGAGCCATATGAAAAATATTTTTCAAAGACCAACACTTTTGAATGTATTACTATTATTTTTATTTATTATAATAAAATTTCTTTGATCCAATTAATTTTTACGCATTTAATTTTATTTATCTCTAACTAATCTTTGTTGAGAATATAATTCTTTGCGTAGAAATGTGTTGTGTGTCGAAATTGTATAGATGTTAAAGTGTGGAAGGAGCTAGCCTCAATAGAATTTTGACTTAGCATTGTTTTCTTTGCTTTAGTAAATAAGGTAGTTGGAGACTGCTTAGTAAGCAAGCAATCCTGCCTATAAATAAGGAGGTATCCTATTATTGTAAAATGTTTCAGTTTTTTATTGAGAAAAGTTGAATACAAATTTCAGTTTGGAAGCAGAGAGAAACTCTACAGAAATATTCATCTTCACCCATTTTTTCTAAAACCCTAATTTCTCCGTTCTTTCCCAATTCATATTTTCTTTCTTCTTTCATTATCGTTGTGCAATGGAATCATCTTGTAATCAAGGTGTGGTTGATTCACTCAAGTGAAGAGTGAAGAACAATAAGCAAAATCAATCGAAATGATTGATTCTTGTTCATCAAGATTGACTTGGAATTCTTCAAGTTTTGGGTATAATTTCAATATCTGATATCTAGAGCACTTACCGTGTGATTCTTGGAAAGCATAGTATGATGAATCATCTGAACAAATATTTTCCAGTGAGCCTCCCAATTTTGATAGTTAAGAGCATCCATATCCAAAGAATCCATTTGAATTCTTTAAATGGACCCTACTAATTTTTTTTTATTATTTTGTGATTCACAATAATTAAAACAATTCATCTAGTTTTTTTAAATATCCAAACAACCTATCAAATATTTTAATGGGTCCCATGAAATCCTATATTAATAGTACTCCACTTTGGATCCTCTCCTTCAATTTTTTCTCATTCCATACATTGAATATATATGTGTTAAATTTAATAAACTAAGCAAATGTCAGAAAAGAAACGTCTTCATAGAGAAGAACAATGGCAAGTAAAGGAACGAGTCTCAAAGGTCAATTATCCATGTATTACTGACACCGTATTGTTGGAGTGTGTGAAGAAACGGTAAAAACTTGCCGATAATTATGCTCTAACAAGGGAAACACCAAGACTTTTCAGTATATGACATGACAGATTCGTTATAAGTAGAAATCCTAATGAGTAATTTAGTTTTTATCTTTCTCATATTTTGTTTAGCCATATTAAAAGAAAGTAAAAGATGGTAAAATTTTCATGTTAGATCGTTAAGTTCATTAATCACGGGTGTAAATGTGGTATAACTTTCTTCTTGAGCTAATAGGAAGTAGAATTTATTGATTGATGGTAAAGAATTCATCAAGAAAACTTGAGTCTTAACTGATCTGTTCATTCAAACTTCTGAGAAATCGAATTATTAAATCCTTAAGAATATTCTCTCATATATATATATATGCCCTTACCCTTGCACATGTGCAAGGGTAAGGGCATATATATGAGAGAATAGGTCTATACAAATTTATTTCACCCAAAGAGTCTTCATTTCAATGAAATATTCAAGGACTGACTTAGATACTTGTTAGAGACACTACAACATTTTTTCTCTTTGACAACAATTGAAAAGTGTTGCCAGAGTTGCAAAAAATGTTGCCTAAAGTAACAGGGGACGTTTTTCAGCTGTCCTCTAAACGAGCGTTGCCTATTATTTGAGGCAACGTTTTTTATCGCTCTTTGGCCACACTTTCCTAAAGCGTCGCCTAAACTATAGGTAAAAGGGACGTTTTTCTAAAACATCTTAGGCGACGCTTTTCAAATGTTGTTATAACTTGCAATGACTAAAAAATGTTCCCTAAGAGTAGTAGACTGAGAACGATCAATGGCAACACTTTTTAAATGTTGTCATATCTGCTAACAAATACAAATTGTTCCTTCAAAGAGAAAGTGAGAACACGAGGAATATTTTTTACCTTATTTTTCATTATATAAACAATTCGAACAAAAGTCGTGTTAATAAAATCTTCTAATATTAACTCATACATACAATAGACACAAAATATCTAATTACTTAATACTATAAGTTTAATACTAAGCCTAAAACAACATCATCCCGCTAATTTAAGTTCGCCGAACTCATCTCCATCTCCATCATCCGCTTCATCACCTATGTTATCTATCCTTTTGAAGTTCATCACATACGTCATCATCGTCACTTGTGTTGTCCTCTTGAAATTTGGTACCCATCCAAATCTAAGAAATTTTTGGCCCCTGTGAAGATAAAAGACACAAGTAGTAGCAATACATTGAAGAAAATAACATGTAGGTAATTTAGATGTAATATGTATAAAGGCTATCCTAAATTTAGATGCTTCTTTCAAAGGCTATCCTAAATTTAGATGTAATATGTACATTGACATGAAAGCAATGATAGGAATCTATGTTACCACCTGAGGCAGAATCCAGATGCCTTTTCAAAAGTAACTGTTTGGAGAGTGTTATTGAGAACCATGAAGATATACAACTTTCAACTTGAGCAATTTTGTCAAATTCCCAACTTGTCATAAGTTTAGCTTCTATATCCAGTGATGTATCAGTCTGAAAAATAAAATAAAAATCAATAAATAATAGTACATACAACAAATTGAAAAAACACATAAACAATCTTTTTAATTTTATAATCAAAGGAATATGTCTTAGAACTTGGACAGGAATCTTGTGAGCTCTTTTAGGCTCATCCAAGATCACAACCAACTTCAGAATATTCAATCCAACTTACCAAAAAAGAAAAAACAAAGATGACAACAACACAATCGGTAGCAAAACAACCGACACACTCACAACAATACAACATGACCGACGACACACTCAGAACAACACAACAACACGATCGACGATATACTCGCAGCAATACGAAAATGAGACTGGCGGCACATTAGAATAGTCCCAGATTAATTATTTATCTTAAGGTAGATGTTATAGAATTTTGGTGTTGGACTTGTACTTTATTTTGTCAGGGATCTCCACACAGTAAAAGTTAATTATCTAAAACATACTTAATAGTTTATTCATGACAGAGTACCAAAACAATTAAATGTATTCACAATTTAATAATTTATCTAGTAGATAGATTAGTGCACAAGTACTTCACATTAGACAGCATGTGTCAAGACAAATGCTAAGATATTTGAAAGAATGAATCCTAACTAGAGGAACCATAAAATATGTATAATTTTCACATTAAATAATCCATAAATCTTGAAATTTCATTCCTCTAACAGCTTATTCAACACAACCAAGCACTAGAAAGAATAAATGTATTAGTTCCTTAATTCATGGACAAAGAAAGAACTGAATTGAAACAACACAAAATATCCACGACTTCTTAGTTCCTAAATAAATTTTACCCAAAAATTGAGTGTTATTTTTTTACCCAAAAATGCAAGAGCTATAAAAACCGAGTCCATGAATCTTTACAACTGAGTTCCTAACTATATAACTTATTTGCTTTATTAAAGATGTTATATATATATATAAAATAAAATTCCATCGCTTAATTTCTATTGGCTTGTAAAATGGTTACTAAAGTTAAATGCATATAGAAGTATACACTATATAATCCATCGCCAGACAAACACGTGACTTATATTTTCTAGGAATAGATAGATAAACTAAAGGGCCTAGCTGTACATAGAAGCTCTTACAAGAGTTTGGTTTAGACTCTAATGTATTGCTTTGAAAACTTTCAGAAACCCTTAGAAAATGTTATCAAATCTAGTTCATTGATTTGAAATTTAAACACATAAACAATACATACAAACAAAACAAAATTGGAACTACATAATTTAAATATAACTCACAATCATGTTGAAACACTTGCATAATAAAATAGATAGTTTCACACATCTTGAACTCCACCCCCTTCAAACAAACAAATAGTTTCAATACAAACCTTTCCTTTCATGTTAAAAGAGATAAAAAAAAAGTAATAAAATTTAAAATTAAATTTGATATCAAGTAAGTTTTGATGTACCTCTAAATGTTTCACACATCTTGAACCCTAATTTAACCCAATCAATTTTCCAGCTTCCTAATGAACATACAAACATCAACAAAAATGTTAACAATTCATATAAGTCAAAAATCAAAGGGCTTCTTTTCTTACCGGCTTTGGGATGATGGGTAACAGAAAGAAGGGCTAAGGATGATTTCAATCTCGACAATTTCTCACATGTTTCAGATGAAATCGATTTGGGTTTGAATATGGAACAAATGAGAAACGAAAGTGAAACGCAGAAGAAAAAGGAATTTTGATTCATTTTAGGTCAGGAAGTGGAAAGAAATGCGTAGAAATCAATTTTTCCAGAGCTTTGACGGTTCAGTTCAGAGATATTTCTTTTAACAAGAGACTAGCTTGTTTTATCATCATTTAGTTTTAATAATTTTCCCTATAAAATATATTTTAAATATAAAAAAAAATATTATTATATTATTATTAAGTTAAATAAGAATTTTAATTAAAAATTATTATTAAAGATTTAAGGCGAACATACATTAAGTTTAATGAGTTTTTACCATTAACCGATTAAATCGTAATTTTTTTAATGATAACTATCCGGATTATAATAGTGTAAATTCTCTTATATTAAAAGTGCATAGTAATAAATTTCGTTAAATAAATTATTTTCTTAAAAAAGAAATGACTTTATTATATGTTTTGAAAAAAGATTGGCTTCAAAAATTCTTTTAACTTGAAAATCAAACGATATATTGTTAGAAATTATGCAACAATTAAAAAACGTCCCCACAAATATATAAGGGGACACTTATCAAATATTGTCAAATGAATAGCATAAGAACGCTTTAAAAACGTCCCCACAGAGAGTTTAGGGGACATTTAAAATTTGTTACAAAAATATTAATGGCAACCAGCATTAAGTGTTGCCTCAGATACTTTTAGGCAACAATTTTTACATGTTGTATAAAAAAGTGTTGCCAGAGATAATATTTGTTGTAGTGAGATTGTTGAGTTGAAATCTAAGGTAGTTACACAAATACAATCAATTTTGGAGAATCTCTCCTTAAGATCATTACACACATAAATGGAATTTTTATGAAAAATAATTGTTTGAACAATTGAATTAAAAATTGAGTTAACGAGGCAAGAATGTACCAAATGGTTGCAATTTTTCTATGCTACTCGATTAAGATAATCAAATTTAAGAATTGGCAAGGACCTATCAATAATAAGTAGCTCGTTCTTAGCTCCAAGAGCTTTACACATGGATTTGTTTCAACCTGCATACTTGTTTCCATTGAGTTTTCCTGAGACAGATACTAAATTTGGATCATCGTTTCGTTGCACATAAAAAACCAAATTAATTTGTGGTTGAACTAGTTGACTTATAGCATTCTATGCGCCAAGAATAAAGGAAATCAAGAAGATAAATGTAATTGATACAATGAAAAGCTCTAACTAATTGATGTAATTGCAAAAAAGAGAGTGATGTAATTGTAAAAAAGAGAACAATGATTGTTGTGACTCGTAGAGGAAATGATCGATAGAAAGAAAAAAAAATATGAAGAACAATCAAGTTTCAATTTGAAAATTTTCAAAAGAATGAAGAAATTGATCAAATTCTCTAAGAGAATGTTCTTGATTGTCATATCCTAAATTTTACCCCTAAGACATATTTTTTTATCCTAAATTAACCACGCATTGCATTATGCATCCTTTCATTTTATTATTTTTGGTTTAGTTTTAGACCATTCATGAAAAAATCTCCCAAAAAAATAAACATTTTGGATTGTTCAAAAGGAAACCATCATTCATCATACATTCATTGTCCCATTCATGATTTTAATTTAGTTTGAATTTCACTCTACCACATGCATGATGCATCTTTGAAAAATCAATATTTGGCTTTGAAAGTTATTTTTCTAATTTCATTTCAATTCAAATTATCACCCTTCCATTTGACAAAGGAACTAAATGAGTTGGAATTTTGTTCATTGCACTAAGTTGTTACCATGGCTTTACATTCCTTTTACCAATTTCAAATTAAAACGACATTGAGCCAAGACATTTTTTATTCAAAGTTTTTTTTTAGTAAACAAGAAATATATTGAAAGGAGAACTAAGGGTTCTCAAACGGCAAACCTGTTTACAAAAGATCGGCACAAGACCGGAACACAAGAAGAAAGGCCGAGAAAAATGAAGAAATTAACACCCAATTAATATTATGACAAGAACCGCAATGGTTCCTTAACAAAATCATAATAAGAATAATTGGCGTGGGTAATTTCTCCACAAAAAGACCACATCCAAACCAAGCATTTAATGCTCCAAACCAAGTCATCTAAATTCCAATCCTCCGTCCGAAAACTCACCCCATTATGACTCAACCAAATGGACCAAGTCGTGAAGTGTACATAATCATTATCATACTTTTCAATATACAATTCAAATTGAGTATTGGGTGCTCTTGTTTTGTATAGTAGGGATCGGGTCAGGTTGATGTGCATAAGGTATATCCTTATGCACGGTGCATAAGTTTCGTATGAGTAATATTTAAATTGTTCTGAGTAATATTTTAGTTAGAAACGAGTAATAATATCATAATTCATGAATAATATATATATATATATATATATATATATATATATATATATATATATATATATTATTTGTACACATCTATTAATTATATGAGTAATTATTAATTGTGACTAATAAGTACACTATTCTGAGTAATATTTACACTATTTTAAGTTATATCAAATTTTAATTATTTTGAGTAATATATTCATTATTATGAGTAATATTTATACTATTTTGAATAATCTGTATATTATGTTGAGTAATAAATATAATACTTTGAGTAATATAAACAATATTCGAGTATTTATGCACCGTGCATAAGGATATACCTTATGCACATCAACACATCCCAGATGTAGGATCCTTTTCTTCAACCATATGACAATTGACGGCATTAAATGATTATCATCCATATTTCATAGAAATGTTTGGTGTATATTTAAGATGGATAATGACCCAAGAAAATTAAAACATGGATTTTTTCAAAGCGAAAGACCAAGACTTTTAAACATGCATTATTTCAAAGGGGGGAAGATCAATACTTTTTCTTCCCCAGATTTCTTTTTTTATATTTTTAGAAAAGAGGGGTGAAATAAAAAGAAGAATCTTTATTTTTTAAAAGTATTTAATTTAGTTAAATTATGGAATAAAAACTCATTAATTAAAATGATAGCTATATAGCACTTTCACGTTAAAATATTTACTTTTTCTGTAAATTCTATAATGTTTATTTTTTTTTTCTTTTCAATAAGTAATGTGATTCATCACAAGAAAGTACACAAACAAACATTTACCTTTTTATATAAGATAGAGGTAAAATGTTCCAATACCAATAGTGAAAATTACACGCCGAAGAAGAAATATTAACTGACCTAAACCATTTCCACGAACTGAGAATTATAGCACTATAACATTCATCAAAGTTAAAGACACAACCTTTAAACAAGATAGCGTTTCTCATCACCCACAAGTTCCACAAAACCGCAAGCCATATAGTCCATATACAGTTAATCTTTCGTCTTTCGACTTAATTTTTTCAAAGTGTTCCAAGAATTTCCTCAGCTCAACATTCGTCAACTTATCCGAAATCCCTAACCACTGTCCTACTTTGTTCAAAATTCTACTTTTGAATGGGCACGACTCGAATTGGTGAATGGAATTTTCCACTAATGTATTTTCAAGCACCCTATAAAATTCAATCTTGTATTTTTTTAAGATGATTTCTCACTACATCCCATAGACCTCTTACGCACCACTGAATTGGTAAAAATGACTTCCAGTTTCCGTAGATGCACTTCCGAAAAAAATTTAGTTTTTTTCGTAGATGCATCTACAGAAGCTTTAAAACGGGAAAATCATAATGTTCCGTAGATACATCTACGAAACACACTCTTTTCAAAACCTTCCGTCGATGTAGCTATGAAAGATTTCATAAACTTAATTAATTTGGAATTTTCTCAATTAATTGAGAAATTAATTTGAAATTTTTTCAATTAATTTATTACTTAATTTGAGATTTTCCCAATTAATTGGGAAAATCCAAGTTTCACTGTGTTTTAAAGCTTTCGTAGTGAAACTTGGGATTTGAAAAGAGAGTGTTCCGTAGATGTATCTACGAAACATTTAGATTTTCCCAATTAATTGGAAAATTCCAAATTTCACTATATTTTAAGGCTTTCTTAGATGCATCTACGAAAAAAACTAATTTTTTTTTAAAAATGAGGTGTTTTGGAAGTGCGAACTTTGTGCGGTGTGTAAGAGATCTATGGGTGCATTGAGAAATTGCTTTTTTCCAAAGATCCTTCCAAAACTCACTTTTTCCTAAGCATTTGTTTATGTAACGCCCGGTTTATTTATTTACTTAATTATTAATTATTTTGTGGTGTGTTTGTGCATTATTTGGCATAATTTTAGTATAAGTTATCATAAGAGGGTATGTTGCTGTCAGTTGGTATTATTAATTAATTTAAGAATTGGTTATATTAATAATAGTGTTAATTAATTAAATGGGCCATGTATGTGGTTAGTAGTTGGGAGGGTGTGAGTAGTAAGCCCATTAGTAATATTAGAAATAAGTATTATTAATAAAATAAAATAGAATTAGAAGGAAGATTAGGTTTTGGCTAATTTTTGAAGAATGTAGAAACAGAGAAAGAGGCTAGGGCAAGAGAGAAGGAAGACTTCCACCATTGTTGAAGGATCAAAGCTCAAAATTAAGGTAAGGGGACTAACATTTTATAATGTGATTGATAATGTATGTTTGGGGTTAGGGTTGTTTAGGGATGTTTTTGAGTTGATTATGAATTGATGTAATATGGTTGTATATGTTTGTTGATAATGGTGTTAAATGTTGATTTGTGTTGAATTGATGAATGGGGATGAATTTTGATGGCATAATGTTGTTAGAATTGATGTTGGTTGATAGGTTTAGAGTGAAATAACAAAAAGTAATTGACCAATAATAAGTGATTTTCAAAATAAGCTATTTGAACATGTTGGGGAATGTTTGACATTGTTTTAAGTTGAAAAAAATGAGTTTAAGAGTGAAATTTCCGTACTGGGATCGCAGGAGACTGTAGAAGTGTATTGACCGACTTGTTTTGAGCATATCTTGAGTTTCGTAAGTCCGTTTGAGGTCTCGTTCGAAGCGTTAGAAAGCTAACGCGGTAATATTTATGTTTATATGGAGAAATTAAGTCCAGGAGTTCTTCAATAGTAGTGGTTACCTTGTTTTTATACCATAAATGTTGGCGATTTCGGTCATGCGTTGGTCATTTTGTTTCGAGTGTAACTGGAGCGTCGTAAGTCTGTTTGGGGTGGCGTCAGTTGCGTTGGAAAGAGGACTTAATGATCTTTCCAACTGGAAGGTTTCGGAATTTTATCATAAGTATATAAGTTTTGGCATTATTTTGAAGTTAGACAAAATATTCTACCAGGTGTGAGTGTGTGTTCTTTTGGTTTGATTAAACTAAACTGATTGGTGTATTAGGTCTTAAAATAAAATTCATATCCTTTAAATAGACTCTCTAAGCTTTCCGGAACATATTCATTTGCGTGATTCCGACTTCGTTTGATATTTTAAATAATTATTTGAATATGATTGTGTCGATCGTTGGTAGTTGTGTTACACATTTGGGCGAATCAAATGATGTATAAAATGATGTTGGGAGTAATTATTTACTTGATGAAATAAATTATGTTATTGTTGATGTTTGTTGTTGAAGGCTTATGCCTTGGGTTTTTGTACCAATATTGATGATGTTGTTGTTGATGACGTTGTTGAAGGCTTATGCCTTGGGCCATTGTGCCAAATGTTGATTGTTGATGTTTTTGAGTTGATTTCATTTGACATGATTACATATGCATTGTTGAGGGCTTATGCCCTGTTGTTGGCCTGGATTGGCACCGTTGAAGGCTTATGCCTTGGATCCTTATTTAAGGAAAAATATTGAGGGCTTATGCCCTGGATACCACATGCATGATTGCACTTGCATTTCATATGACGTTGATGTTAATTGTTGATGATATTGTAAACTGTTGATAAAGATGAATAATAATGTGTAGTTGATGTTGTATGGTTGTTGTTATATGTGGTGTTAATTTTGAAGTCAGTTGTTAACTACACATACGTGATAAATTGCTATTGTTGCTATAATATGATAATATATTGTTGTTGTTGATAACATGCATTATGTGTTGTTATTGGTGAAGGATTGTAAGTTGCTGAACGTGATAATTCCTTACTATGTTATCATTTTATTATGAATTGTGAAATCTCACCCTTTCTGCTTGAATGTTACCTCTTATGTGGGTAACGTGCAGATTCATTGGAGTAGTTGCTGCTTGAGTTCGGAGTCTCTGGTGTCTTTGTGTAGGAGTCTGCTTGATACGTAATGGGATGAGTCTTGTTTAGTTGTTTTTATTCATATATTGTTACGTATTAGATTTTGAAACATATTATGAAGAAGTTGTTTATTTGTTGTAATGAAGACCTTAGTGCCATTTGAGTTGAAGATGGTGATGTTATAAAAATATTTTCCGCTGCAGTTTGTATAAACCTTTATAAAGGAATTTTTATGGAATTAATAAAGTAATATTTTTATAGTTACTATTATTATAAAGTTGAAAGGAATGTAATATCCCATATTTTATGAAAACTCTGATAAGTGCTATTATAATTATTATTATATTATGTATTTGGGAAACAGGGTGTTACAGTTTATAGTCGAGAAGATCTCTTTTGGAGTAAAAGAAATCGCGATAAATATATTTTTAAAGTCGCGTGTAAAAGTCCAGTAAATAAAAAAATGTTAGAAAATTCACGATTGATAATTTTATAATATTTAAATAACTTAATTATAAAAAATATAACCTTTAAAATAAATTTTAATATTAATAAATGATGATCTATATATTAAACATTAAAGTAATTATAATATTTTTTATCAAATAATTTAGTGGTTGGAATTCACCTTTTAAAGGTGAACATAATTTTGATAAAGTTCTCTTAAATTAGTAGTATTATGAATGAGTTTCTTCCATGTAAAATATTGAGTTCAAATTTCCCGTAGTTTCTGCTATGGTTGATGCATGACAGCATCAAACTTTCTTTCACCAACCTCAGGAGCGCTCACGCCGATCTTTATGGTCGACTCACACTAGGAGTAGATATTTCCTCGAATTGCGTCGATGCATGCCCCTGCAGAGTAACGCATGGTGTAAGAAACTTGCCTCTCATCTGCCTCGGGAGAGCTTACGACGACCTATGTTGTTAAAAGCGGCTGGAGCGGCCGCTATAGCGGTGCGATGCGGAAAATCCGGCGAGGCCGCTTCCGGTGGTACCGGTACAGCGCGAAATGGTGAAGCGGCTCAAAGCGGCTTGAGCGGCCGCGAAATCGGGTTCTGGAGCGGTTCAGAGCGGCCGCTTCCAGACGCTTTTCCATTTTCGTGGGTCAAGTCGACTCAGTTTCCGGCAAACAGTGAAACAGGTGGCGAGAGAGCAGAGAGAGGAGAGCAGTTTGCGAGAGATAAGAGATAAGAGAGATGTGAATTTGTAAAAGCTTTCAAACAAACAGGAGAGAGAACATCTTTTTTTCTTCTTGGCGGCGCATTTTCACTCCACCTTTCTCTCTCACCCTTATAACCTAGGGTTTGACTCAGAATGATGGGGCCAAGTTATTTTTGTTGCTCTTTTTTTATGGTTTTTGGGCCATAAGCCCAAAAGTAGTTGTTTAATTTTCTAAACACCACACCTCACTATTATTTGGACCCCTTGTTTTTTATTTTTATTTATTTATTTTGTATATAAAAAATATATTAATTAAAAAATAATAAATATAAATAATGAAATAGCGCCCGCGCCGCTCCCCGCTTCCGCGCCGCTCCTATTTTGGGGTTGACCGCGCCGCGCCGCTTTCCGAGATTAACAACATAGACGACGACTAGCCTTTCTGTAACGGGCGACTGCTCGGTTTATGACCAATTTTCTGCTACACTTTGTTCTCTTGAGCTGGTGGTTTACACATATATACTCATTTTGTGACATTTTCATATCTAACAAGAAAAAGTGAAAGAAATACACATTTTGCTCTTCATCTTCAACCATTCAAGCATTCAACAACAACTACACATAATAATTTTTGTTGATCATAGTGCATTGATGAGTTGATAACGTTCAAATTGAAGATAGATATTTAGATTTGGGTTGAGCAATTGTGAGTTTTTTCTTGGATAAAACCATTGGGGTTTTCTCCTCCAAGATCTTGAAGATTTTGGGGTATTTGCACAATTCTTTGCTTCATCCAATTCAGCCGAGCAAAAGGATTGTGAAACTGTGGGTTTGCACAATCAAATAGCAATAACTGGAGGATTGTGAAGAAGATTTGGGGTCATTCATCTTGCGATCGAAATTAGCCGAGTGAAAGATTTGTGGAACGAGTTCATCGTACAAATTAGTAGCGTTAACCGGAGGTTTGTTCGAAGTGTTTGGCATACTTGGTTCATCTCGAATCAAGGGGAGAGAAAAACATAGTATCAAATTCTGCAATTGTAAATTGGGTATTGGTGACTATTCTTCTCTTGTAAAAACTTTGCAACTTAATATCATATATCCTAATTCTAGATTTTAGAATTAGGGGCAGACGTACCCTACGCGAGGACAACAAGGGGAACTGCCTGATCAAATTGTGTGTTGTTATTTATCTTCTCGCGCCGTTATTTTCATTTGCCATAGTTTGTGTGATTTCATTTGTTAAAACAACTTGTGACAAAATTGTGGTGATTATGTAGTATCATACAAATTTATAGCATTCACTTTGAGTGTTATCTAGTAACACAATCACCACAACTTTAGTGAAAGTGAACTTGGTGCATTTAGCACACCAAGTGTTTGACAAACACACAAATTATTCATTTTATCTTAAACAACTCATTGGAAGTACTAAGTAATAAGTGAATTTGTTTAAGCTTTTGATTAAACGTGAAGTGTATTGATTCATAATCTATCATCTTTATTCCAATCGGTTAGGATATCCGATATTTTCAATAACAGATCATTGTAGACGAGTTTGAATCTGGGGGTTCGTGTTGTTTGAAAAAGTGTGAAAATTTAACTAAAGGATCTATTCAACGCCCTTCTAGATTCTTCCTATCATCTAACAGCCCCTACTATTTTCTTGTTTCTCCTAGAGTACACAAGACAAGGGGTGTTCAAAACCAAACCAACCCAATAGAAAACTGTAAACCAAACCAAATCAAACCGAAACCGCAAAAAACCGCATTTGGTTTGGATTAGTTTGGGTCATTTTTTAACAAAACCGCACGGTTCGATTCGATTTGCGGTTTGTATTTTGTAAATCGAACCAAACCGAATCAAACCGCTTTATGTTACAACCTAAATTTTACTTAACTGACATCTAACCCAAACATAAACCTATTATACATTAGTCTTATGATTACGAACAATTTTCTCATCCTTACACATATAATTTCAGTCCCGATCTTCTCAAATCTCTAATAACATTATCGCACCTTCTTTGTCACATACATCTTCTCTCTTCTTCTATAATCTCTACTCACTTATATTCTTTCTTTTTCACCTTCTCATTTTTATGTAAAAGTTCCGTATTTCAGTTTCGTTTTTATCGTACATCTTCTTCTCTAATCTCTCAACACTTTTTTTTCTTTTTCACCTTCACTAATCTTTCGTCTCTTCTATTTTTTGTTTCATTATAATAATTTTTATATTTGTTTATGCTATTATTTTATGTTTAATATTCCATTTTTGTCTAATTTAATTTTTACATATTAAATAAAAATTTGTTGTCAAAATATGACGAGTTTTGTTGTTATTTGATAGTGTATGAATGTCTAATTACAAAATTATGTTGTCATCTCTATGTGTATGTATGGCTCAAACCAAACTGCACTATTTTTTTCTCTTGCAGTTCGGATGATTTTTTCGTCAAAATCGCATCGCGAACGCCCCTACACAAGACACGTTTTAGGCTTGTATTCTAAGTGATCCAGAGAACCCGGTCCTCATTTTGACTTTGGACTCTAACAATACACCTGTAGCCTTGTCCACATGGGGCATGTTAGTACAGGTTGAGCATCATATCAAAGAGATGATTATTTGTCAAGATCTTGTTTAAGAACAAAGTTTTTTTTTGTGTGAGTGGAGTGATTGGAAATATCATGTTTAAGAACAAAGTACCTAATGCATGCTCTATTTACCAAGTGAACTTAAGTTATCTTTTCATATATCCCTAGCTATCCCTTATGAAGGTAATAATCAAATCATCTAGTTTTAGTCACTATATTTAGTTATTTGTGTTGCTCTTATTTTAAAGTTGATTTTAATATTATCATTTTCACATGTACCGAAAATCTGAACGTACTCGTGAATCTGATTTGGAATACTACAAACGTTGATATTATAATAAGTTGAAAGATGATTCCCATAAGCTTGAAATCTCCGACTCAATATTAAGGTGTCCGTTTTGTTTCAATAAAGATTATTATTCTTTAAGTGAGCTTTTGAGACATACACCAAAGACTCCATGTTGTTGCTATCCAAATTGTGAGAATCTTATCTTTGATGCTAACCCTCTTAACCTTTTCAAGGATGTAGAATTTTAAGTATATAATATTTTTTATAAGTAGTTCTAAACTAATATTATGACATGAAACGTAATGTTTGAATTTAATAAAAATTTGCATAAATGTTTAATTTAGTTATTTAGTTTTGTCCTGGTTGAAAATGTATTGTCAAATATTTTTAATGAATACTTTTATTTCAATTATAAAAATACTAAAAAATAAAATTTTAATTTTATTGCATTTTAAAAAGAAATTTTAAAATACCTAACAATCATTACAACTCTTCTACTAACCTAACCCTCATTAGCCAAAACACCTTTATTTTCTAAGAAATGGAGTCTAAAGATGAAACTCTAAGAACAAACTTCTTCTGAGAAGAAGAAAACTGAACATGTGAACCACTTGGACAATATGAAACAACTGCATCATCCATAAAACCACCAGGACCCACACACAACATAATAATAGTATAAGACTAACCAAAAGCTAACAAGAGCAAATATAAAAACATATTAGTTAATAAACTTCACTCAAGAACAATTAATAGAATAGGTAAACTCGTTTATAGTTTGATGGAGGTATATATTTATCAAAATAAAAAGAAAAAATTGTCTGATACTAAGGGATTCTCCTATATCTTTAAAAATATGATTATATTTTTTAGTTATCGCCTTAAATAAAAATATTATTTACATAAGAACCAGATAAAAAGATAAATACGAAACATACAAATATCAACCAGCATTTTTTCACAAACTGAGCATATTCTTCAAAAGTTAAAGACGTTATGCATAACACAGTCATGAAAATAACACAATCACTAGTTTATCACCAGTTTTTATTTGTACATGTAACTGTCTAAAATAGACAACATTATGATATTACACAGAAAAGCTACATTATCAATCATGATATTGTACACCGACATCAAATTAATTCATTCTCCTTCGATTTGCACCGGCTCTGTTGCGTGTTCTCTTCAGTCTTATGTTAACATACGCTCAAAGAATCTTACAAGCCATACAGGTTTTCCAATGAAGAACACATTATATCCAAAGAGCAGCCCAGATATTGCCCCACATGCATATCCTGTTACTACCGCTTTCCATCCAAATCCTGATTCCTCTTCATCTTCAGAAGTTGAATGTGGTGGTTGATCTTCATCATTTTTGCATGATTTAGACAACGGGAATCCACATAACATTGTATTTCCTTCATATGAACTATTTTCGAATGTATAAAACTGTTGACCTGTAGGTATGATTCCATCAAGGTGGTTTTGTGAAAGGTTTAAGATAGAGAGAAAATTTAAATTTGTCAAAGCAGCCGGAATCTCACCCGTCAATTGGTTCCTTGAGAGATCCAACGACTCCAAACTTCTCAAATTACTCAAAGACTGAGGAATTTTACCTCTGATTTCATTGTTTGAAAAGTTGAGACCTTTGAGAGAAATTAATTCTCCAATGACATGAGGAATTTCTCCTTGAAACATGTTGTTTGATAAATCAATTGTTGTGAAAGTAGTCAATATCCTCGTAAGCTCCATATAAAAACCTTTCATTACAACCACCACAGAGTCGTTATAGTAATTATCCCTACCCATGTAACGCGGACCAATTTGGCTATGATTCACATTCATCATTCCTTGAAAGTTCTTGATGCATGATGTTGGCAAGGGTCCACTTAAATTGTTATGAGAGATGTCCAATATTCTCAACTTAGAAAATGAATGCTCAGTGCTAGAACATGTGATTTTACCATGAAATTTATTTGATAGTAGACTGAGTACTTGTAACTCTTGTAGAGTTTCAAGCCAAGTTGGAAATGCTTCGTCTATGTTGTTATCTCCAAGGTCCAAAATTTCAAGGAATGAGCAACGGGTCAAAGAGTGTGGCAGTGGTCCTTCCAATTGATTGCCATTCCACTTTATTGTCTCAAAATTATTTTCTTTGGAAAAGGTTCTAGGCATGCTTCCATAGAAGTTGTTCATCTGCATATCCAATATAGAAAGAAAAGGAAATGTTCCCAAGCATTGTGGTATTGTCCCTGTTAAATTGTTGTGAGCCAAATTGAGCACTACAAGGGAACTTGCATTGCACAATGACAAAGTAATGTTTCCTGTGAAGTTGTTATTTGAGAATAAAAAGTATTGAATGCCAATTGGTGGAATTGGAAGATCTCCTTGCAACTTGTTGAAACTAAGATCAATGTGATACATGTTCTCCCATGAGCTTAAGAGCTGGCTTAAGAGGTGGAATTTGGAAATTTTCCCATGAATGTTGTTATTAGAGAGATCTAATACTTTCAAATTTTGTAGTGGTGCTAGGAATTTAGGAAAACGATTACTGTTAGCTGATGATAAATATTGAAGGTAAGGTGGAAGGGTTCTATTTTTGCTATCAATGTTGATAGAAAGAGCACTATTGTGTGAAAGATTGAGGAAATGTAGGTTTTGAAATGTTAAAAATTGGTGAAAATGCACAACACCACTCAAGTTTGTTGATGACAAATCTAAGTAATGAAGATTTTGTTGTTCAAATATTGAATTTGGAAAATGACCATGTAAGTTGTTATTAGAGAGAGATAAAACTTCCAAAGAATGAGTTGAGAAGTTCTCAATGAATCCTGTGAGGTGGTTGTTGTCGAGGTCCAACTCCCTTAAAGAAGGCCAATAATAACACCAGTATGGAATTGTTCCAGTTAACATGTTATGTCCTAAATACAGAATGCTCAATTTTGAATGTTTTGCGATTTCACTTGAAATTTGGCCAACTAGTTTATTACTATAAAGTGATAAATATTCTAATTTGGTTAAATTTTCAAAAACATTTGGAATGTTGCCGCTAAACTTATTATATTGAAGATCCAATAAAGTGAGGTTTGAAAGTTTTAAAAGTAATGATGGGATCTCACCCTCAAAATTGTTGGCAGCAAGGTTCAAATATGTGAGTTGAGTGAGGTTCCACAAAGATGGAGGAACCATTCCATTAAAATTGCAGGCTTGAAGGTTTAAGTGAGTAAGAGACTTCAACTGACCTATTGAATAAGGAATTTCACCTGAGAAAGTAATGTAGGAGAGGCTCAAGTACTTAAGAGGAGTGCTCCAGTTGAACTTTGGAAGTTGACCACTAATATCATAATTACTTGACAAATCTAGTTTTTGAAGATTAGGTAAAGAAAGGATGGAACTTGACAAATTTCCTTGCAACCCAGTGTATGATAGACTAAGAGAAACAAAAGAGGATGACAAATTGTTTAGCATAGACAAAGAGCTCCCTCTGATTGAACTCATATTCACCCAATAAAGATTAAGTTCCCTTAAATTAGTAGCATTATGAATGAGTTTCTTCCATGTGAATGGATTGAGTTTCAATGTCATTTGTGCCAAGATCAAGTGATACTAATTTTGACAAATGAGAGATGGTGGAAGGAATATTACCAGTGAGGTTACAGTATGATAGATTTAGATATGCGAGATTAATTAGATCACCAACACCAATTTGCAATGAAGACATAGAAAAATCATTAAAAGCCAAGTTGAGTTGTTGAAGGTGTCTAAGTTGAAAGATAGTGCTATTGGGATGTAATTTACCTTGCAAGTTATTGCAACTAAGGTCGAGACCAATCACGTAGTCTGAAACGTTGTCACACATGACACCATCCCACTTGCAACAGTCTTTACTTATTTTCCAAGACTCTGTTTTGAAAGAAAAAGAGGGACAGCCATACAACGGATAATAGTCATAATCATATTCAGGTGTAGATGAAGCGTTGACGAAAAAAGAGTTCTTGAAGTGTAACAATGCAGAGGTGTCGTGAGGATTGCATAATGAAAAAGTGTAGGAAGTAAAATGAGTAAGTAGCAGCAATAAGAACAAGTGAAGGGAAAAATAAGGCAATACAAAAAGTAAGGATCCCATTTAGTTAAACTTACACTTGCACTGTGTTACTTGGTGATTTAGGATGTAGCAATTGATTCTCCTCTGTTTATAGAGATAGAAAAGAAGCAAAGAAGAATTTGTGTAGTTGAATTAATTTGACAACATTAATTCATAGAAATGATTACTGTATATTTATGATGCGTACGGATGGAAGAAAATGAAGACATGCATTTTTTCAAGGGGGGACAAGACTTTTGAACCGTGTGCATGTACCAATCACAAACAATGAGTAATTTCATTAACAAAATTGATTGATTAAATCAATAAAATAATAACATATTATACACTCTATTTGGTGGTAATTTTGAAGACCTTGGTAAATCAAGTTACTTCACAATATAAGATGTATTATATTTTTGCGCTCTATTTGTTGGTAAAATCAAGATACTTCACAATATAAGATAGAGTTTAATTGCTATGCACTGACTGTAAAATTTTTTACACTGTCAATGCATAACAATCACTCAATTATATTATTTTTTAAAAAATTAAAATAAAAGTCAAACATTTCCAATAGATTAACGGTTGTGATTCACTGACGGTGTAAAACGTCTTTACACCGTCAGTGTATTCTAATTAAATTCTATAAGATAGAGTTTAATTGCTATGCACTATTAGTGTAAAATTTTTTACACTGTCAATGCATGACAACCACTCAATTATATTATTTTTTAAAAAATTAAAATAAAAGCCAAATATTTTCAATAGAATAACGGTTGTGATTCATCGACTTAAATTTGAGGCTTTAGTCTTATCACTAAGTGTCACAAATTTTTTTTTTTAAAGTTTATTTAAAAAAAATTTAAAGTTTTTCTATAGAATTTCTTAGTTTTAAATTATGTAATTGAAAACAAAATGTCGGGAACATGATTGAATTTTCAAATTTAAAACATTACTCTATTACCCATTAAAAGCACGGAAGAGAAATTTAATTTATTTTATTATTTAATATCATATTTTTTTAGTGATAGGAATAATCAACAACAAGATTAATTCGTTAGCATCCATAAGTGGGAACAGAAGAAAATGAAAACATGCATTAAATGGCATCTTCTCTTATACAAGGGATGAGCAAAACGTTTTACACAACATTTCCATAAAAAAGAACAAGTGAAAAGTGAAATAAGAAAAAAGAATTAAAAAGGAACCCATTTAGAGGAAGTTGCATGTGCACTCTGATTTCAAAAGTCTTTCTTTACTTGTTTAGGGTGTGTGCGTACCGATTGAGTGATGGCATGCACTTGTTTTGTAGTAATTAAGAGATATTTAAGATGGGTAGGGACTGAGTAAAATGAAAACAATCGTCAAGAAAGACCAAGACTTTTCAACCAATTTGTATATCTCTCTCAATGATTCTGCTCCCCGCTCCATCGTCAAGAAAGATGATAAATGCAAAGTTGAAAACTTTATCTCACACCTTTATGTTTATACTTTTCTTCCTATATTTTTTCAAAAATAACCAATTTAACCTTTTTACATAGCAACTATTTACCATTCAATTTTTAACTCTCTCATTTAACCTTTTCAAATTTCGTGTAAGTTCACTCCTACAATAATGGCTTAATGTATCATTTGGTCCCTTAGTTTAATTTCAGTTCAGTCCCTTATATAATAAACGTTACATTCAGGTCCCTTATTTATACTTCCGTTAGTGAATGTTGTCTTTTTTGTTAAGTTTCATGTTTTTCTGTTAGTTTTTGCCGTGTTGGCAGTCGAACTGGGCATCATTAGGTCACCTGGATTTATGATTAACACATTTGAATAAAAATGACATTTCTTCTTAAGGTTTCATATTTCTTTCTCATTGTTCCTTTTCATTAACCCTTTCACCTTTTCTCCTACAACCTCTTTCGTTCATCAGCATTCGTGAAACGTTCATCTCCATCTCCATCTTCGTGTGCAAAGGTACAATACTATTTATTCAATGTTATCAGTGTTCATTTCTTCCATTTCCGTTCATCTCTCCTACTGATACTTCGTTCGTCTTCATTTTTTAGGGTTTGTGGAACAAGAAGATCTTCTACATTCTGTGATAAGGTATGAGTAATGCAAAATATTTGTAGTTTTGTTACCCATAACTGGATTTCTCATTTAGGATTTTACATATTCCGTCTCTAAGTCATGGTAGTCGCTTTGTGTGCATTGTTCATCACGGGGGTGAGTTTTCTGAGTTCACGAAACTAGGGTATAGTGGGTTAGAGGAAATATGCAATGTGAATCCTGATTATTGGAGTTATTTCGAAGTATTAGATGGGTTAAGAGAGTTAGGTTACCCGGATATAGAGAGTCTTTCATATCATGACCAAATAGAGAGTAATAGCATTGTTGAGCTGAAAGATAACAAAAGAACTAGGAGGATGCATACAATAGCTGAGTAGACTGGGTAAGTCCATTTATATGTTTTGCATTATGTGCTACAAACTGATATTATAGGCCATTTCAGCAAAGGTCATAAGCTTTTAAAACAACATTACTTCACCTATTAATAGGCCATTTCGAATTTAGAAGATCACATGATATAAGCCTATCATCTTCATAGAAAATTTCATATTTCTATCTTCTCTTCATTCGAATTTTCATCTCTTTTATGCAAACTCAAATATAGACTGAATTATCTTGTGTATTCATGCCAGTCAATTCTAAGACATTTTGAAAGTGCTTAAATACAACTAATTAAGTGATTATATTTACTATTCAAGTCTGGATTCATTCGACTTAAATTTTTTATCTAACACCACCAATGCAACACATGTGCTTCGACCTCTTGGAGTCTTTTGCCTTATGTTAGTGATTAGTGACTGCGAGTCAAATTGTTTATTTCCTAAAGAATAAAGTTTATATGAAAATTAATAATATTATTTCCTAAAGAACAAACACACATTTTTCTTGATCTTTCCTTTCATAAGATTTACAAAGACCTTCAAATGATCCAAAATGTCAAAATTAGGCAGCTATCTCACCATGCGCGATCCCCTCCAACATACTATGCCACACGCAAGCTGCCACTAGACAAAGAAGGAAATGGTATAAGTGCATTTAAGCCGGTCCTAAATAGAGCGGGCATACTAGGTTGTGCACACCAATAATAACCCATCTTTCGACCAATCCATCCCTTATTTGAAGCATAATCAAAAGAAGTCTCTAAGCAAAGACTTGAATCTTGATTGGGACATAGGATTTCCACCCCTAACTTAAGCATAATCGAAGTGCAATCCAACCTATAACAAGCAGCCTTAATAGAAAAACTTTTTGCATCACGCCACCATACAAAAATATCATCTAGAATTGGAATCGGGTTAACATTTGATAGAATGTTATGCAAATAGTCCCATTCACACCATGATGAATCTTCAAAAAGATATGATTGATCCTCACATTCCTAACCCATACACCATTTAACCAGTGCCCTAAACCATAAATGTTTGTTCTTGAATCCTGCATAATATCAAATAAACCAGGAAATACCAAATTCAGAGGAATTGAACTGATCCATATATGCGTTCAGAAGTCAATTGCTAAACCATTTCCTAATTTGCAAGCAATGTATTTCCAAACCAATTTGGAGCGTCCCTCCAAACACCTACTAAAGACCTTAAAACTCTCCACCAAAGCAAAAAATTTCTACTGTTAACAGTTCAGGACAGGTCAAGGATCAATCCTTTAATGTCACCATATTTGAAAGCTAAAAGGAGATGCCAAATAGATATATGATCTGAAATGATTTTCCATGCCCATTTACTCAGCAACACCATGTGGATGTTTACCAGTAATTTCTGACAAACAACCGCTGGTCCTCCAAACTGGGTGATTTGGTAACTTACAGGATCGACTAGATTGATCCTAGGACATGTGTCTCAAAGTTTTAGTTTTCTCTAAGTTCATTTTATAAGTGGTCATATTTTTTATTTATGAATAAGAACAAGATTCTTTTGTAAAAGAAACTAAGTATTGTCTAAGTATTAAGAATAAACCTTCGACTACAAAGTACTGGATAAAATATAAAAGTTGAATCTAAAAGGTTTGTAAATATTGTAAAGTGTAAGAAAGTAAAGGTTTTGCCAAACATGTAAAAAGGTCTGACTGAAAATAAAGGAAAATAAATGGCGAAAGACTGGAATTAATGAAACTATAAATGATATTAGAGCAAAGAAAACAATGGTGTTTTCATACATACATGATCAACCGACTCTTTTCTCTCGCGCCGGTACTTCAAGTATTTGAGTGATTTTTGTATACAATGTGAAAAACACACCAATCTTAAAACCTAAGATTCCTATTTATAATGATTCGACCCTAACGGTCTCTACGCAGATAAGTGCCACGCTCAATATTTCAAACGAAAGGATTCTGATGATACCACGTGTTCTTCTGACGAACAAACGCAAGTTTAATTTCAAACCCTTCCCGCTCGAAGCCTTTTAGAAACCATATCCAACCTGGTTGTCAAAGCAAATTTCTTCATATAAAATATTCCAATTACGCACTTGAAGCTGTATTTTACTTCGACGTATTAAGTCTTCATAAGGTAAATCCAAAAAAGAAATAACTTCTATAAAGCCACATTTCAAGTTGGTCGAAATTCCAAGCTAACAGTTGAATGATTCACATTGCTTGACCCCTAGGCCACCTTCAACTTTGGATTTGCAAATTGCAGTCCAGGATACCCAATTTATTCTCCTCTTCTTCTCTTCGCCATTCCAAAGGAATGCTCGTTGAATTTGTATAACTTTTTGAATAACCACTTTCAGGGTTTTGAAGAAGGAAAAATAAAATAGAGGGATGAAATTCCAAACTGAGTTTTGAAGTGTCACTTGAAATCTAAGAGAAATCAGTTTTCCTTTTTAAGAAGAGAGACGTTTGCGAAGCTTAAACAAAATTGGATCACAAATTGTGCGCCTACGAAGCTTAACCCAATATGATTGTGTCATTCGCGAATTGCAGGAGATTAAACTTAAGATTTTTTGACACTTTGAAAGGATGAAAACTCGCCAACGAATAAGCATTTCTCAAAAGGCCTGCTATACCTCACAAATAATGAACCAAAAATTCTTCCACCCCCTTTTAATTTTATTGTGACATGTTCCTGTTCATTGTAAAATTTGTTTCGGTAAATTCAAGCATGTTTTAGGTGCAAAGGTAGATAAATATATTTGCAACGAAGTAGATGAAAGATGTGCAATTGCAACATATTTTTTGACGTTATTAGAATTTTTATTTACCGGAAATATTTGTATTTCTTGTAGTAGATTTGTGTAATAAAAATATATTATTAATTTAGTTTTTCTGCAAAGCATCATTATAAAAGTTGTTCAATCATGAAAGTTGTTCCCTCTTTGTTCCTTGTGACCAAAGGTTAATTTAATCAACTAAAAAGGAATTGATTAGTTAGATATCTTCTAATAAGTAATGTCCAATTAAATTAATCAGTATAATAATACAAGACTAATCAGAAGCTAACAGAGCAAATATAAAAACAGATTAGTTTATAAACTTCAATTGAGAATAATTAAGGGAGTAGGTAAACTAGTTTATAATTTGAAGGAGGTATTTTTCTCAAAGTAAAAAGAAATAATGATCATACTAAAGGTTCATAACGATAGTTTAACTGAAAATGTCACGAAAAACTTTAGATAAAAGTAAAATGAACCATTAATAGATAATAACTTTAGATAATATATTAAAAGATAATATTCTTCAAACGTTTAAGCCATTTAGAAAGTGCATGCTGCACACTAGAGCTGTCAAATAAGCCCTATATTTGAAAGCCCCACTTATTTAGCCCCATTAAGACCCTAATATATCAAGCCCTTATTGTTGATGATTTATTTTAGGCCCTAAAGTTTTAGGCCCTCTACATAATGCATTTATTTTTGGCCCCATTGAAAGGGCCCTATTTTATTCCAAAACTTGCACAATATTCAATTTGCATCAATATTCTATTGTGTGTTCTGTTCAGTAAAGAGTTGTAATTTGTTGAAATAAAGGACTTTTATTTTGAAACATAATTCTTTGATTCTTAAATCACATTTATAGTGGTAGCCATATCTTTTTATGTCTTTGAAACCAGATCAGTAATACTTCTTGCTTCAAGTTCCCACGTATACTTATATTAAGATCTAAAAGTTTAAGAATTATAATTACTGTTAAAAAATAGTTAAATGTTCAATAAGTTAAAAACTTAAGAATTATAATTGTTTATTTGTTCAACAGAAAGTACTTTTATTTTAAAACCAAACTAATGAAAGAGACTAAAGAGAAGTATATTTGTTAAAATCTGTATTATTTGAATTCATTTTCTATCTTTATAGTTGATTTGCCATTAAAAAGGCTAACTGATATTACTTCACATAATAAAATTATTTTATCGTAATTTGTTATATTAGTGAAGTTTTTTATTGATAAGATATATAAGTTGATAATAAATAAGTGTTTAGTAAATGCGGTTAATGATAATCTATAAAATATGAGCTTCATTTTTTTTATTTTTTGAAAAAACTCTTTTTAAATCTTTTTTAAAAAGTTGTTTTATTTTGAAAACTTTTAACAGTTTTTTTTAAAATTTTTTTTTTTCCTTTTCATAATTATTTTTTTTTTTATTTTATTTGGGCCTTATGGCCCCCTTTTGAATTTTAGGGCCTTCTAAGTTTAGGCCCTATGCATTTGAGGGCTTACTATTGTTAAACTTTTTTAGGCCCTCTTATTATTGGGGCTGGGGCCCAAATTAATTGACCCCTTAAATTGACAGCTCTACTGCACACACAGTCATGAAAAGAGATAAGGCTACATTACACAAACAGAAAAAGTTCAAACTTCAAGCAATAATATCTTAATATTTGAAAAGACTGACATCAAATTAATTCACTCTTCTTCGATTTGCACCGACTCTGTTGTGTGTTCTCTTCAGTCTTACGTTAAACATACCTTCAAAGAATCTTACAAGCCATGCCGGTTTTCCAATGAAGAACACATTATATCCAAAGAGCTGCCCAGATATTGCTCCACACGTATATCCTGTTACCACCGCTTTCCATCCATAACCTGATTCCTCTTCATCTTCAGAAATTGAATGTGGTGGTTGTTGATCTTCATCATTTTTGCATGATTTAGAGAACGGGAATCCACATAACATTGTATTTCCATCATATGATGTATTTTCAAATGTATCAAACTGTGGACCTTTAGGTATGATTCCCTCAAGGTGGTTTTGTGAAAGGTTTAAGAAAGAGAGAAAATTCAAATTTGTCAAAGCTATCGGAATCTCACCTATCAATTGGTTCCTTGAGAGATCCAACCACTCCAAATTTCTCAAATTACTCAAAGATTGAGGAATATTGCCTGTGATTTCATTGTTTGAAAGGTTGAGACCTTTGAGAGAAATTAATTCTCCAATGACAAGAGGAATTTCTCCTTCAAACATATTGTTTGATAAATCAATTGTTGTGAAAGTAGTCAATATCCTCGTTAGCTCCATAGAAAAACCTTTCATTACAACCACCACAGAGTCAGTGTAGTAACTCTCCTTACCTATGTATTTCGGACCAATTTGGTCGTCATTCACATTCATCATTCCTTGAAAGTTCTTGATGCATGATGTTGGCAAGGGTCCACTAAACTTGTTATGAGAGATGTCAAAAATTCTCAACTTTGAGAACGAATGCTCAGTGCTAGAACATGTGATTTTACCATGAAGTTTATTTGATTGTGGACTGAGTACTTGTAACTCTTGTAGAGTTTCAAGCCAATTTGGAAATGCATCATCTATGTTGTTGTTTCCAAGGTCCAAAATTTCAAGGTATGTGCAGCGAGCCAAAGAGCGTGGTAGTGGTCCTTCCAATTGATTGTCATTCAACTTTATTGTCTCAAAAAAATAATTTTGTTTTGAAAAATTTCTAGGAATGCTTCCATAGAAGTTATTCATCTGCATGTCCAATATAGAAAGAAAAGGAAATGTTCCCAAGCATTGTGGGATTGTCCCTGTTAAATTGTTGTGAGCCAAATTAAGCACAATCAGGGAACTTGCATTGCACAATGACAAAGCAATGTCTCCTGTTAAGTTGTTATTTGAGAGTAAAAAGTATTGAATGCCATATGGTGGAATTGGAAGATCTCCTTGCAACTTGTTGAAACTAAGATCAATGTGATAAATGTTCTTCCATGATGAGCTTAAGAGCTGACTTTGAAACCATTTGGGAATTTTCCCATGAATGTTGTTATGAGAGAGATCTAACATTCTTAAATTTGGTAGGTGTGCTAGGAATTTAGGAAAACTAGTAATGTTAACTGATGATAAATCTAAGTCTTGAAGGTTAGGTGTGAGGATTTTAGCTTTGTTATCAATGTTGATAGAAAGAGCAGTATTGTGTGAAAGATTGAGGAATTGTAGATTTTTAAATGTTGAAAATTGGTGAAAATGCACAACACCACTCAAGTTTGTCAATGACAAATCTAAGCGAGTAAGATTTTGGAGTTCAAATATTGAATTTGGAAAATGACCATGTAAGTTGTTATTAGAGAGAATCAAATATTCCAAAGAATGAGTTGAGAAGTTACCAATGAATCCTGTAAGGTGATTGTCACTGAGGTCCAACCATAACAAAGAAGGCAAATAATAACACCATTGTGGAATTGTTCCATTTAACATGTTATGTCCTAAAAACAGATTGATCAATTTTGAATGTTTTGTGATTTCACTTGGAATTGGGCCAACTAGTTTATTATATGAAAGTATTAAATGTTCTAATTTGATTAAGTTTTCAAAAACATTTGGAATGTTGCCGCTAAATTTATTACCTCCAAGATTTAAGAAAGTGAGGTTTGTAAGTTTTAAAAGTAATGATGGAATCTCTTCCTCAAGATTGTTTTCAGAAAGGTCCAAGAATGTGAGTTGAGTCAGGTTCCACAAAGATGGAGGAACCGTTCCATTAAAATTGCAGAATAGAAGGTTTAAGTGAGTAAGAGACTTCAACTGACCTATAGAATAAGGAAATTCACCTGAGAAAGCAGTTAGGGAGAGGTCCAAGTACCTAAGAGGACTGCTCCAGTTGAACTTTGGAAGTTGACCACTAAGATATTCATTACGTGACAAAACTAATTTTTTAAGATTGGGTAGAGAGAGGATGTCAGATGACAAATTTCCTTGCAACCCAGTGTCTCTTAGACTAAGAGAAACCAAAGAGGAAGACAAATTCTTTAGCATAGACAAAGCGCTCTCTCTGATTGAACTCATATTCACATGATCTAGATAAAGCTCTCTTAAATTAGTAGCATTATGAATGAGTTTCTTCCATGTGAATGGATTGAGTTTCATGCCATAATTGCTAAGATCAAGTGATACTAATTTTGACAAATGAGAGATTGTGGAAGGAATATTACCAGTGAGGTTACATAATGATAGATTGAGATGTGTGAGATGAACTAGATCACCAACACCAACATGGAGTGGAGACCAAGAAAAATCATTAAAAGCCAAGTTGAGTTGTTGAAGGTGTCTAAGTTGAAAGATAGTGCTATTGGGATGTAATTCACCTTTTAAATTGTTGCAACTAAGGTCCAGACCAATCACGTAGTCTGAAACGTTGTCACACGTGACACCATCCCACTCGCAACAGTCTTTACTCTTTTTCCAAGATTCTGTCTTGAAAGAAAAAGAGGAACACCCATACGGTGGATCATATTCAGGTTTAGATGAAGTGTTGACAAAAAAAGAGTTCTTGAATTGTAACAAAGCAGAGGTGTCGTGAGGATTTCATAATGAAAAAGTGTTGGAAGTAAAAAGTGTAAGTAACAGTAAAAGCAAGTGAAGGGAAAAATAAGGCAATACTAAAAGTAAGGATCCCATTTAGAGAAACTTACACTTGCACTATTTATTTTTTTGTAAAGCTTGGTGATGTTGGAAGTAGCAATTGATTATCCAGTGTTTATATAGGAAACATAAGGTGAAATTAAGCATTCACAAGAAGCAAAGAAGAAAATTGAGTATTGACATTCTCTTGTTTGGTAGTAGGGATACTTTTCTTCTACCGTATGGAGCACTTCAGTAGGGATAATTTGTGTGGTTGAAATTTTAGTAATATCATAATTGATAAAAAATTTATTACTCCCAAGACTTTTGAACGTTAGTGTCCATATAATTCCATAGAAGAAAACGAAAACATGCATTTTTTCAGAGGACCCATAGTTTTCAACCGTATGTATATATCACTCCTAACACGAAGACAACGAAATAGAAAGAGTACTAAGTCAAAATAATAATAATAATAACATTAATTGTGTTACAAGAGGAGAATTGTTAAAACAATTTAAGATAATTTTTCAAGAGAATTGGCAAAAATGCTCTCGGGATTCCGTAGATGCATATTCAGAAACATTTTTTTTTGTTTAACAGTTTTGTTGCATCTACGAACACAGTAAAACAAGGAATTTTTTCAATTAATTGAGAAAATTTGAAATTAATTAAAAAAAATTTAAATTAATCCTTAATTAAGTGAGCCATATGAAAATATATTTTTAAGTGAGCCATATGAAAATACATTTTTAAAACCTTTAAATATATTATTCTCTATTTTAAGTGAGCCATATGAAAATATATTTTTAAAAGACCAACAATTTTGAATGTATTACTATTATTTTTATTTATTATAATAAATTTCTTGATCTAATTATTATGCATTTTAAATTTATAATAAATGTCGAAGTGTCGAATGACCTAGCCTCGATAGAATTTCAACTTAGTATTGTTTTTAGTTAGCTGGAGACTGCTTAGTAAACAAGCAATCTCAGCCTATAAATAGGGAGGTACTCTATCATTGTAAAATCCTGTAGTTTTTATTTATTGAGAAAAGTTGAATAAAAATTTCAGTTTGAAAACAAAGAGAAACCCCAAAAATATTCATCTTCCTCCCTTTTCTCTAAAACCTTAATTTCTCCTTTCTTTTGCAATTCATCTTTTCTTTCTTTTTTTCGTTATCGTTGTGCAGCAGAATCATCTTGCAATCAAGGTGTGGTTGATTCACTTGAGTGAAGAGTGAAGAACAAGAGGCAAACTTTATCAGAAAGATTGATTCTTGTTCATCAAGTTGATTCGAAATTCTCCAAATTTTAGGAGTAATTCCAATATCTGGTATCTAGAGCACTTACTATGTGATTCTTGGGAAGCATATCATGGTGAATCATCTGAACTGACATTTTCTAGCGAGTCTTCCAATTCTAAAAGTTGACAACTATGAAAATTAATTTTGGTTTCAACCTATAACATCTCGTGTTATTCCTAACCTATAACACCAGCGTTAATCTTCCTCTTACCATTTTCAACTTCTTGAAGGAAATAATAAAGACTTCTCGGGGGAAAATGATTTTTCTCATACCTTATGGAAGAATTCTTTCTGAACTTTTCTATAAGTTAGGGATAGTTATGGGTGATGTTGAAGTTAAGTTCACTGAGAAGTTTGAATTTGTTGATTAGTTTTATTGGTTGTGTTGTCTTTTATTATCAATGATATTTTCTTTTTCTATTATTGCCTATTATTGTTTAACAAAGTTTTTGAGAATTACTAATTAACAAAATAAAACATGGCATCAGGAAAAGACGCCAAGAGATAAATCTTTGAAAAAAGTTTTAAATACGAAAAAAGGGATTTAAAGGGAATATTACATCAGTTCTAAAAAAACTGAGATAACAGATTTTTTATGGATTAAAAAAGGCGCTAACTTATAGCTTTATTACTTTTAATTTTTAAAACGTAACATGTTGTTTATCATATTAAAAAAATAAAACATTACGCTCTGAGGACATATCCTCTCGGTTTTTGGCATGTTAGAGATAAAAGCTCCGTCATAAAAAGTGTTATTCGGTGTAGTGCATTTAGTCATAGTTGAAGTAGCCAGTATGGACCAGCAAGTAGAAAGGTTGTTCCTAATTTGTACTTCTTCAGGAATTCGACAGCATCTTCTAGAATATCGTAAAGACTGTCTTCTACACTCTGCCGCTAGAATAGGGCATTTAAAACTTCATCATATTGATGTGGTAAATATCAATTTGGAGTCTCTAATGATGTCTTCAACTCATGTTGGTAGTATTGGCGCGCAACACACCTGTGATAGGAACCTGGTTTGATAGGGAATCAAACTGATACAAAATGATTAAGGAGTATTTGTGTATGAAATTCACTTTAACAAGTGGAAGTACCCTATACCCTATCATGGTAAGTCTTGGCTAATAGAGTATTTTATATATAGTCAGTTTGTTATTTCTATATTTCTACTATTCTAGATTACTGAGTTGTCAAGTTTGTTACAACAACCTCAGTTAGTTAGATCTAGATAACTTTCCTCTCTCTCTCTCTATAAATAGAGAGCTCCTTGTATCTCTTTCACTATGAAATACAAATGAGAGATTCTCACTCTATTCTAATTCTCTCTGCATTATCAAACTCTATCATTGTCTGCATTTTCTCTCTGATCATTGTTAATATACTTTTTTGGCAACTGTAGGCCAGTTTTTAGCCACCATCAGGGGACTGTTGGATTTTCAACCAAAGAGCACCTCTAGGTTCACCTCTTCCTACTTGGTTGTCACCTGATGTCTAATTAGTGGAAAGCGAATCTCGCCATAATCTTTTTTTGCTTCGTTAGGTACATGAAAGTCACTCGCCACCAACCAGTCTTCATATTTTAGTTGTGCCTCCACAAAATTGCTTGTCAATCTCTCCTAAGTCTATTTTATGTTGCACATTACCATTTATCCATGATTTGAGTAGTAAGTCTAAGTTTTATGGATGCTATTACCTATATTTTTTTTTTTCATGTAGCTTTCTGTTTCAGTATAAATTTCTTTTGTTAGAACAAGATTTGTTCTGATCAATATGCTTGTTTTGATGATAACATTATATATGAATTTTGTATAAGACAATGTGGTACTCTAATCCTTTGCATTTTCCATTTCAGGAAATATATAAAGAGTATGCATAATTCAACACTCAGAAGCACTGACTCAGAAGGTTTTGGATGGCTACATCAGAACATGCTCTGGCAAGACATCAGAAGATGGTCAAGCAGAATCAGAACATGGACTATGAAGCATCAGAAGAACATGAAGTCAGAAGCAGAAACACTGATGTTCTGATTGGTATCACGCTCAAGCTCTTCAAAGTCAGAAGACAAGAAGATGCTCTGCACCAAGCTGAGTCACTCTGATATTCAAACGTTGTATCTACAAATCTAAGTTCAAAAGCAAGTACAAGATGACAGGCTATTAAATCTAATCTCTGACTGACAAAAGGAACGTTAGAAGCTACAAAAGGCAAAGTCAGTAAAAGTAGGAAAAGCATGGCTCGAGGTAGTTGACAAAAGTGTGAAACATTAAATGCAAAGCTGTACTATTCACGCAAAGCATTAAATGCAACCCAACACTCATCTTCTCAAACGCCTATATATATAGAAGTTCTAATTAGAAGCAGCTAACCAACTCTTGCAAATTATACCAAAACGCTGTCAAATTCAAAGCTCACGAACTTCATCTTCAAACCTCACAAACTCTTGTAATATTTAGTGAGTGTTAAGCTTAGAACTTAAGAGAAATATCATTGTTGTGATTATAGCTTTATAAGAAGCAAATCAATACTCTTGTAAACATTATTTTACATTGATTGTAAAAGGTTCCTAGAGTGATCAGTGTGATCAATGGACTCTAGAAGACTTAAAAGTTTTCTAAGTGGTGAATTCCTAGAGTGATCAAGTTGTGATCTGTATACTCTAGAAGACTTAGAAGTTTTCTAAGTGGATAACCATTGTAATCAGTTGGATTAGTGGATTAAATCCTCAGTTGAGGTAAATCACTCTAAGGGGGTGAACTGGAGTAGTTTCATTAACAACGAACCAGGATAAAAATAATTGTGTTCATTGTTTTTATCTTACAAGTTTTTAATGTCACACTTATTAAATCCCCTCCTTTCTAAGTGTTTTTCTATCCTTCATCTTTCGTATGGCATTGATCGATTATGAGTAAAAAAAGGTCATATCATTTTTGTTGTTTCCCTGCAATACTGATCCACCATCTTGATAACATAATTCCTCGAACAAGTATTTGTTTGAAGTCATGTTCCAAGTGCAACATGAATCTATAATCCACTCCTTACTAGAGTCACCACTTGAAATCACAAGAACATCAGATGATTCAAAATCATCTTGAACAATGGCATTAGTGCCATTATCCTTACCTCCATGATCTTTCAGGCGTTCAGAGCACACCTTTCTTGTGTGACCCTCCTTCTTACAATGATAATATCGAATGCCAAATGATTCGCCACTGTAAGACTTCTGCTGACTTTATCCCTTTTCTTGACAAACTTACTATCCTTTCGCAAGAATTTTCCCTTAACGGTCAGACCTTCACCAACAATCGAAGGTTTATGCTCCTTTCGTTTGTTCAAGTCCTTGGAATACAGGGCTGATTGAACTTCTTCAAAGGTCACAGACTCCCTTCCATACAAGAGAGTTTCTTTGAAGTGAGCATGTGAATGGGGCAAAACACACAACATTAACAGTGCTTGATCTTCATCATCGATCTTCACATTAATATTTTCAAGATCAAGAATGAGCTTGTTGAACATATCTAACTGCTCAGCCAACACTTTGTGTTCAATCATCTTGAATGAATACAAAGCTTGCTTCAGGTAGAGTCGATTCACCAGCTATTTGGTCATGTACAAACTTTCAAGTTTCACCCATAACATTGATGTCGTCGTCTCCTTTGATACCTGTCGAAGAACTTTATCACCAAGGCTCAACAAAATTGCGCTGTGGGCTTTCTCTATCATGACCGTCTTTTCTTTTTCAGTTAAAGCAGCGTCCATAGCTGCCGCTCCCTTCAACGCTTCCAAACAACCATGCTGAACTAGTAGGGATTTCATCTTCAAACGCCACAAATCGAAATCGTTCACTCTAGTGAACTTTTCAATCTCATACTTTGTTGAAGACATTTTCTTCATGCTCACCGCACCAAGTAGTTGTGAAAAACAATACCGTAAACAAAGTATAAACAATTTCTTCTTGATGGCAAGAAACTCACAAAGGTTAGAAAAAATGGTAAAATAAGAAGAACACAATAATTGGTTATAACTGCTATTCTTTCCTTACTCTTTAAAACAAGATTACAAGAATAACAAATAACCCTCTCACTCTAAATTAGGATTTGCAATATGCAATGATGAGAGACTAGTATGTTATTTATAATAAAACCTAACATACTAACTAATGAGCTTTTTCCACAAGGCTCATTACACAAGCTAACATAATATACAAACTAACTTAACAAATTAGGGTTTAAACACTAAAACCTAATTTAACGTGATAACAACCCTAACATCTTCGACACCAGCATGTGAACAACCTTCGACTTCATACTTAACCCTGTCGAACCAATAAACTATCCTTCGATAATACTAGAGTTTGATCTAATATCTCACATAAGTAAAAAGGATATATCCAAAGAACGAGATCCGTTTTCCATTCTTAATTATGATTCTATCAAAATTTGTTACTTGACTGTTCGACTTAAATTTGAGGCTTTAGTCCTATCAATTTTGGCCACAACTTATTTTTTTAAAAGTTTAGTTAAAAAAAGAATAAATATCTGTAATTTGCTATTGCCACGGTCAACTAAGAAGTGTTTGGTGTATATTTAAGAAGTGTAGAGACCGAAGAAAATGAAAAGATGCATTGAAAGACCAAGACTTTTCAGTATATGACATGACGTATTCGTTATAAGTAGAAATCCCAATGAGTAATTTAGTTTTTATCTTTCTCACATCTTGTTTACCCATATTAAGAAAATATAGGAAAGTAAGTAAAAGATGGTAAAAATTACATGTTAGAATGTTAAATATCGCTGGGGCTCTTAAAAAAAATTCAATAACTGAACTGAACGTCAAACTGAATCAAACTGAAGTTTAAATAATCGAACCGTTATATATGATTAGTGAACCAAAATATTATGTACAAACAGTTCTAGAACCGAATTATAACTGAAACTGCCTTCTAACGGCTCGGTACGGTTCAGAATTTTGAAACGGTATACCAAACCAATAATTTTGGTTCAATTTGGTTCCTAATAAATTGAAACGGTTTGGTTCAGTTTGAGTGAATTTTTATTATGATTCAGTTTAGTTCGGTTCAGTTTTTCTCACGAACCGTACCATGAACATCCCTACTTGCACACGTGAAGCACTGAGTTCTGCAAAAATAAATTTCATTCTTAAGGATTAAATTATAATTCAGTTTCTCACAAGTTTGAATGAGCGATTTTTCTACAGTTATGACTCAAGTTTTGTTGATGAATTCTTTACCATCAATCAATAAACTCTACTTCCTATTAGCTCAAGAAGAAAGCTATACCGCATTTACACCGGTGCAAGGGTGATGTTATGTACATGAGGGAGTAGATCTATAAAGATTTAGTTCACTCCAAAGAGTTTTCAATTCAATGAAGTATTCAAGGGCTGGCTTAGATACTTGTTAGAGATTGTTGAGTTGAAATCTAAGGTAGTTACACAAACACTGTTAATTTTGGAGAATCTCTACTTAAGATCATTCCACACATAAATGAATTTTTTATGAAAAATAATTGTTTGAACAATTGAATTAAAAATTGAGTTAACGAGACAAGAATAGATCAAATGGTTGCAATTTTCCTATGCTGCTCTATTAAGATCATTTCGTTGCAGAGGTTGACTTATAGCATTGTTTGGCCCCATGAATAGGGTTGTATTTGGTCCATAGGATCCGAGAACCGCACCGGTGGAATCGGTCCATTGGACCGACCGAATGTTACTCGGTCCGAGAATGGATAATTTTTTTATCCGATACAAAAAACGGATATTATATTGGATACTTATTGGATACTTTTGTCGGGTATCCGAAGTAACGGTCCGGTTTCAGTCCAAAAAAATGGTCCATCACTGTTTCGATTCGGCCCGAATTTACCCGATTACTATTTCGGTCTGGTTCTTGGGATAACAAATATCCAGACCGGACCGATAACAGCCCTACCCATGAATAAAGAAAATCAAGAAGATAAATGTAACTAACTAGTTCATACAGTTAATCTTTCGCCTTTCGACTTAATTTTTTCAAAGTGTTCCAAGAATTTCCTCAGCTCAACATTGGTCAACTTATCCGAAATCTCTAACCACTGGCCTACTTTGTTTTTTTTCTCCAAATTCTACTTGTGAATGGGCACGACTCGAATAGGTGAATGAAAATTTTCACTAATGTATTTTCAAGCACCCCATAAAATTCAATCTTGTATTTTTTTAAGATGATTTCTCACTCCATTCCATAGACCTCTTACGCACCATTGAATTGGCAAAAATGCCCTTCAGTTTCCGTAGATGCACATTCGAAAGCACATTTTTTCAAAAAATTTAGTTTTTTTCGTAGATGCAAAAATGCCCTTCAGTTTTTTCCGTAGATACATCTACTAACACTCTCTTTTCAAAACCTTTCGTCGATGTAGCTACGGAAGATTTCATAAACTTAATTAATTTGGAATTTTCTCAATTAATTTAAAATTTTCTCAATTAATTTGTAGTTTAATTTGAGATTTTTCAAATTAATTGGGAAAATCCAAGTTTCACTATGTTTTAACGCTTTCGTAGTGAAACATGGGATTTGAAAAGAGAGTGTTCCGTAGATGTATCTACGGAACATTCAGATTTTCCCAATTAATTGGGAAATTTTCACTATATTTTAACGCTTTCGTAGATGCATCTACGGAAAAAAAAAAAAAAACTAATTTTTTTATATTAAAAATGGGGTGTTTCTGGAAGTGCATCCACGGAAGCTGGAGGCAAACATGGAATTTTGTGCGGTGTGTAAGAGATTTATGGGTGCATTGAGAAATTGTTTTTTTCAAAAGATCCTTCCAAAACTCACTCTTTCCTAAGCATTTGTTTATAGTCGAGAAGATCTCTTTTTGAGTAAAAGAAATTGCGATAAATATATTTGTAAAGTTGCGTGTAAAAGTCCAGTAAATAAAAAAATGTTAGAAAATTCAGATTGATAATTTTATAATATTTAAATAATTTATTTATAAAAATCTAACCTTTAAAATATATTTTAATATTAATAAAGGATGATTTATATATATATTAAACATTAAAGTAATTATAATATTTTTTTTATAAAATAATTTAGTGGCTGAAATTCACCTTTTAAAAGTGAACATAATTTTGATAAAGTTCTCTTAAATTAGTAGTATTATGAATGAGTTTCTTCCATGTAAAAGTATTGAGTTCAAATTTCCCGTAGTTTCCCGTAGTTTCTGCAAACCTCAAGAAATAGGTGTTTATGAAAATGCCTACAACATGCGTCGACTCTTGAATGGTCTGCGTCGACCCATGGAGCAAACTTAAGCATTGCATCACCCTCGGGACAGCTCACGCCGACCCAATGGTCGGCTAAAAACTGGAAGTATGGAAATTTTAGTATGCGTCGATGCATGTCCTGCTATGGTTGATGCGTGACAGTGTTAAACTTCCTTTCATCAACCTCAGGAGCGCTCACGCCGATCTCTATGGTCGACTCACACTGGGAGTAGAAATTTTCTCTGATTGCATCGACGCATGTCCCTGCAGCGGTCGACGCATGGCGTGAGAAACTTGCCTCTTATCTGCCTCGGGAGAGCTCGCGTCGACTGACCTTTCTGTGGCGGGCGACCGCTCGGTGCTTATGACCAATTTTCTACTACACTTTGTTCTCTTGAGCTGGTGGTTAACACATATATACTCATTTTGTGACATTTTCAGATCTAACAAGAAAAAGTGAAAGAAATACACATTTTGCTCTTCATCTTCAACCATTCAAGCATTCAACAACAACTACGCATAATAATTTTTGTTGATCATAGTGCATTGATGGGTTGATAACGTTCAGATAGAAGATTGAGATTCAGATTTTGGTTGAACAATTGTAGGTTTTTTCTTGGATAAAACCATTGGGGTTTTCTCCTCCAAGATCTTGAAGATTTAGGGGTATTTGCACAATTCTTTGCTTCATTCAATTCATCCGAGCGAAAGGATTGTGAAAATGTACGTGGCTTTGCACAATCAAATAGCAATATCTGGAGGATTGTGAAGAAGATTTGGGGTCATTCATCTTGCGATCCAAATCATCCGAGTGAAAGATTTGCGGAACAAGTTCATTGTTTAAATTAGTAGCGTTAACCGGAGGTTTGTTCGAAGTGTTTGGCATACTTGGTTCATCTCAAATCAAGGGGAGAGAAAAGCATAGTATCAAATTCTGCAATTATAAATTGGGTATTGGTGACTATTCTTCTCTTGTAAAAACTTTGCAACTTAATATCATATATCCTAATTCTAGATTATAGAATTAGGGGCAGACGTACCCTACGCGAGGACGATAAGGAGAACTGCCTGATCAAATCGTGTGTTGTTATTTATCTTCTCGCGCCGTTATTTTCATTTTCCATAGTTTGTGTGATTTTATTGAATCCAGTATGTGATTGAGGTTGGCAAAAGTGGCATTTGAATGGATATAAACCTAGCCTAAGTATTAATATTATAAATGAACCCTGAAAAGGTTCATGTGTTCAAGAAATAATCAGCAGGCTCATCATGCATAAAGCAGTAAGATATAAATAATTGCTTACGTAAATAGTTCAAAGGATTTTATTCATGGTTCTTTCTATTAAAAGCTAATATATAGCCTAAAAGGAAAAGGAAAAGGAAATAATTACATCATTGCAATAAGATTTGGAATTTTTCTAGACTATGACAAAAAAATGCAAACCAGATAATGAAATGCTTCAAGAGATGTGTCCAATTATTTCATCAATTTAAAAACAATAGAAACACCACCAAACAGTGAGTAAACATTGTTGCAAAACAATAGAAACACCACCAAACAGTGAGTAAACATTGTTGCAAATCAATTGAACCCAAATAAAATGGAGGGAGACCGAATGGGAATAGTAGTCAAATGGTAAAAGAGATAAGTTTACGTAAGAAAGATTAAAAGAAAATTAGTGCAAACATGCAGGACAAGTATCATATAGAAGGAAAATCACCTCCATTTTACTGGAAGGAAATATATTTTATACCTAATTAGATACAACGAAGGACAAATACCAGAAACACCACACCGACATGTTGACACCGATAATAATTTGAAAAAAATAATAAATTAAACATAATTACAAATTCATACATTGACACTACAGAATTAAATTTAAATGCATATACTTGAAAATCCTCAATGAAATGAAGGATGAACTTATAAGGAACAAGAATTAAACCCAATATGAATCAATGTTGTCAAAATCTCAGATCTCAGGTTCAAATTCCCCTGTGCTACAACTCTATAAAGCTGCTATAGCAGCTATTAAACAACATTGTGTCTTAACAGAAATCCATCATTTTGCTGGATAAATTTTACTATATAGCAGTAAATTATTATATTAAACAAATCACTTTGGCAAATTTATCAGTTCCAGCTATCTGCCATTTCAAATACATGTATAGAGTGGTTCAGCACATCAAGTTTTAAGAATACTTATCAAACATAGGATTCGGCTCAACATATTTATCCCGAAATCCCAATATAATAACTTTCAAACTTCAATTTAAAACTTTGAGTTTTTATTCATACACCCCAAACCCACATTTTCCATTTGTGAGATTCTACCATCCTCTTAAGCACAGACACGGACAATCACACCAGACATGATAACACGCTGTCACCGGGACGTATCATAGGCTTAATTTGTAAACCCTAATTTATGTGGTGGTAACTAACTCATGTAGAACTCAAAGCTACACACACTAGAGTCCTTAAAAAACTGATTATATAGTTTCTGTCATGGCAAGGTTTAGAGAAGAGTCAAATTTCCCCTTCAATGGTTTAGCAAAATTACCCACATCACTAAGAATCAAACTACTGGAATGTGTAACAAAACAGGTCACATCTAAACCCCTAATTCACACAAACAATGTCACAAAAAAAGAAAAACAAGTTCACATGCACAAACAAAATTCATTTAAAACAAAATCAAGCAATAGGAACTAATTTGCGAGTATAAACCCTAATTCTTCAGCTACCAATGTCGCTCAAAGTATAAAACCCCTAATTCTTCCTTACCAATGTCGTCACTGTGAAATGGTTTCCTCTCAGCTTCGTTTGTCGTCACTGCGAAATGGATTCCTCTCAGTTTCAGTGAGCAAATGAGCGGTGCGGTGTTGGAGAAGAAGAGAGCGAATGAGCGAAGCCCTTTTCAATCGTCACAGAAGCGAAGCGAAGTCGAGCGAATGATCGCTGAAACTAGTTGATTGAAAGCGATGAAGTTCAGAGTTGATTGAAAAATGGGTTCGGTATGCATGTGATGCGATGCGATGAAGTTTCGGTCAAAAATGGGTTCAGCGATGAAAAACACACACAGATTTAATATATTTTGATTTTGTATATTTTAATAAATTATGTTATTAAAGAGTTTTAGTATTGCCACATAGATTATATATAGACTCATTAATATTGCCACATAGATTATATATAGACCCATTAATATTGCCACATAGATTATATATTTTAAGTTATAAAATTAAACAATTTTTTTTATATAAATTTACACCCGTTTTTTAGTTTAAAAGGAGTAATTGAAATTTGATTATAATAAATTTTTTAATTTAAACCCGTTTTTAGGAAAAAGGGTGTATATTATAACCAGATAATGCAAAAGTGACATTTTATTTACAAAATTGCCACCAAAAATTCTCAATTACACCCGTTTTTAGTAAATCGGGTGTAAATTTTAAAATTATATTGTCTTATCTGTACTAGTGTCTGGTCAATCACGTCGCAACTCTTTTAATAAATGTAGATCTGCACGCTTCCTCTCTTCCTCATTTCTTCCTCTCTTCCTCATTTCTCATATTCTTCCTCTCTTCTCTTCTCTGTATTTTCTCCATTGCTATTCTCTCATTCTCTTCCTCTTTTCATTAATTCCATTCTCACACCATTGTTGAAGGTAAGTTATTTAGTTTATTTATATTTTATATTTTGTTTATTTATAATTTGTATTGATTAAAATTCTAACTTATTTTAATTTTTTTTATTCAAGATTTTGAAGATTGGAGGAGATAAATTTTTTAAGAGTTGAACTTGAAGATTGGAGGAGATTAGAAGATTGAGGTATTTTTATAATTTTAAATATAATATTTTGAAGTATAGTTTTGTGTTATATTTGTGTTAATAGGTAAATATTATATTTTTAGTGTAATGTTTTGATATATTAATTAGATTATTGAATATTGTTAGGTTATGTAGTATGTAATATTTGTGATTAATTGTATGTTTTTTCTGGAATTTTGGTGATATATTAATGTAGTATGTAATATTTGTGATAATAGATAAATTGTATGTGTTTTTATAAAAATTTTGTGATATAAATTGTAGGTTATGTAGTAATTTATGGCAAATAGAAATATTTATGTTTTTTAATAAAACATATTATGTTTTTTATTAAAATAGATTTTGGTTAATAGAGATAATTTGTTTAGTTCATGGTAATATATATATTTTTAATCGAAATATAATTTAGTAAAAAAGAATATAATTTAGTAAATTGAAATTATATATTTTAAAATTTATAATATTTATATATGTTATATTTTTTGTAAATAGATATAATATTATTAAACATAATTTATATATGTTATATTTTTTGTAAGTAGATATAATATTATTAAACATAATTTATATATGTAATTTTTATATATTATTAAAAATGATTTATAAATGTAAGTTATGATATCTAATTAAACATAATCTATATATGTAAATAGATACAACTTTTTTATATATTTTTGTAAATAGATACAATTTTTTTATATATTTTTGTAAATAGATACAATTTTTATATATTATTGTAAATAGATACAATTTTTTTTTAAAGTTTAATATATATTATTTAATGAAAAATAGAGGTTTAATATGTATTGGAAAATATAATATATTTTAAAATGGTAAAAATAAATTTTAATATGTATATAGTATGTTATTATTATGTTAAAAAATCGTAAAAAATAATATTATTGGTAAAAAGAATATAATATTATATTAATATATATTGGGAAATAGAATATTTTTTAAAATGGTAAAAATAAAATTTATTATAAATGTGTATATGTTAAAAAGGTAAAAAGAAAATTTAATATGTATATATAGTATGTTATTATGTTAAAAAATGGTAAAAAAATATAATTATATATATATATATATATATATATATATATATATATATATATATATATAGGGAGCATATCAAGTGAGAGCAATTTTAAATGAGAGGATGAGAGGAATAAATATCAACCTTTAGATTCATCATGAGAGAGAAATTAATAGCCACATTAATGTATTAACATTCTCTCTCTTGATGAATCTAAAGGTTGATATTTATTCCTCTCATCTCTCATTTAAAATTGCTCTCACTTGATATGCTCCCTATATGTTATAGATTTTGTATATTTTAAAAGAATAAAGTTTATATATTATGTGAGAATATTCTTGTTATAGGTTATAGATTATGTGAGAATAAAGTATATATATATATATGTGAGAATATGTTAGATAAAAAAGTTATATATATAGTTTACATAAATGTTATGGATTAATTAGTGTAATGATTGTACAAATATGCAGTATGGAATATTATCTGTACTATCGTAGTTGGATGTACGATAGATTGGAACCAGGAAGACGTGCACTTAAACCAAATTTCGTAGAAGGAGTTGATGGGTTTATCAAGTGGGCATTTGTTCAGGAATGTTGTCGAAGTGAAGGGGGAGTTAGGTGTCCTTGTCTTAAATGTGAATGTAGGCGTATAATTAGTGATCCAGAGGAAGTAACACGTCATTTGCATAGAAGGGGTTTTATTAAAGATTATTGGGTGTGGACGTCGAACGGTGAAAATTTGCCGATGAACGTGCCAGAGACTAGTAATACTCATGCTTCAAGCAGTAGACCGACTATGGAATATGAGGAAAACTTTAATATGATCGGTGAGATGGTTGAGGATGCTTTTGGCGTGAACGTAGCCTATGATCAACCTGAAGATTTTGATGGAGAAGAGTTGCCAAATGAGGAAGCGCAGAGATTTTATCAGTTGTTGAATGAGATGAATATACCGTTGTTTGAGGGGTCTTCAGATTCAAAATTATCGATGTGTGTGAGATTATTGGCTGCTAAGGCAAATTGGAATGTTCCAGATCAGTGTTTGGAATTCTTCGCAAAAATGATGTTGGACTCAACTCCTATGAAAGACAACTTGATGTTAACCCCAAGAATCATAAGGAATCCCATAAATGTTAACGAAAGAAGCCAATTCACCTTATCAGTCTTTGGGCTTCCAGGTCGTCCATCTGGAAAGAAAGGTGTTCATTGGTTGACCCAACAAGAAATGCAATCCGCACATGTTCATGTGTTGATCAACTGCGTCGAAGTTAAACCGTATCTTGAGTAAGTATACCCAACTATTATTTTATCTATAGTGTGTAAATATTATTACCTTGATACTTATAGTGTGTTTTTTTATAGGGAATTTAACAACATCTATTTTCAAAGCACCGGTGTACAACCAACATCCAGTGTCATTCATGCACAATTTCCATCTTGGTTCAAGGATAGATTGTCATGCATTGTTACACCGACACCAGAAATACTCCATTTGAGAAATTTGTGTGAAGGCCCTATTCTAAGTGCAAACGAATGGCACACATACTTCGTGAACGGATATAAATTTCACACTGAGACTTGGACTGAAGGGAAAAAAACAAAAAATAGTGGTGTATTCGTAAAAGGAGTTACAGATGGGGGTGAAGATGATTTCTATGGCTTTGTTAAACATATCTACGAGCTAGTATACAATTACTTGGACTCGGAGAATAAAGTTGTCTTGTTTTACTGTGAATGGTATGATCCAACTAGAGGCACAAAAATAGACAAGACATATGGTACTGTTGAGATTCAAATGGAGCGAAGGTACAAAGAGTACGAACCTTTCATAATGTCACATCTTGTTAGGCAAGTTTATTATGTTCCTTATCCTTCATTTGTGCCACGTAAGCGAGGGTTGTGTGTTGTTATAAAAACAAAACCAATAGGCCATATTGAAACTGACGATCTAGTGGAAGATCTTGCTTACCAAGTTGATGAAGTTGGACCAATTAATGATGTCATTGCAGTTGAGCATATTACCAATTTGTCTGATATAACAAATGAGGGGTATGAAGTTGATGCTTCTGTATTGTTGGTTGAAGATAATGTGAATGAAGAGCACGAAGGCGTTGGGTCTGAGGATAGTATCACATCAAATGATGATAATGATATGTATGAAGAGCCTGTAGATTTAGAATAATAAATGTATTTATAAGAGAATGTGTTTTTTTGTAATTTTACTTAATGAACCATCTATTGAATGTGTTAATGAAAACATGTTTGAATATATTTGTGTGAATGTATATATTTTATTAATTGTTTATTCTCAATAAATAGGTAAAATGTCATCCCGATCTGAGAAGGGTAAGGGTCAGAAGACCCGACGCCCAAGAGCAGTAGTATGCCAGTCTCCTCAGACAGCAGTGTGCCCCCCCCACAGAGTCAGTTAGCAGGTTACATGTCCATGGCCAGTACCCAACCTCTTACGTCATTACTCTCCTCTCAGGGGAGGCCTATGTCTGGGTCAGCATCATTTACTCGCCCACCTATGGACTTTAGTTATCCGTTTCAGCAGACTGCAGGACCTAGTTTTTCATCATACCAGCAGACTGGAGGATATAGTTTTCCACCTAACACACAGGTGCCCCCAGGATTCCAGCAGACTGGAGGATCTGCTAGCTTTCCACCTAACACACAGGTGCCCCCAGGATTCCAGCAGACTGGAGGATCCCACACTCCATATCCCACACAGGTGCCCTTATCCTTCCAGCAGACACAGATGCCCCCACGCTTCCAGCAGACTGGGGGATCCCACACCCCGCATCCCACTCATATACCTGCACGTGAGGATGATCATGTGGAGCCGGGTGGGGATGATACTGTGCAGGATGCATATGATGTTCAGTCTGATGGTGACGATGTTCAGGGGGAGGATGATCCGAGTGAGATTCATATCATTGACGGTAGATATTATATTTGGCCCGCTGGAAATTCGTAAGTATCTTATATATTAAATTTTTATTAAGTTTACATTTCCTTTTTTTAATATAAATTTATATTTAATGCATGCTAATTAACATAATTGTTGTTTAGGTTTGGGCCGAGTCGGACTGCTGCCAGGTGTGTGTACTATGTGATTCAGCAAATGTATAAAGAAGCTTGGACGACTTTTGGAGATGTTACAAATAAAGATGCTTGGTTTAATTGCTTTAAGGTACAATTAATATATTTTTTCGAGTCATTGTTTTTTTAAATTTTTTTTACTATAGTTTTCTAACAGTTTATTTTAATGTATTCAGGAAAAGTGTACGTGGGATCCAATGAGCGAGAAACTTGTTAAAAAAAATTATTTCAGCAGAACATCAAAAAGACTTTCTGACACGTTGCGAAATGTTAGAAAGCGTTGGGAACGTGATGGTAGTCGTCCTGGGTGGTTGGGCCAAGAAGTTCTTGAAAAACTTATTGCATATTGGAATTCAAAGGAATTTAAAGCTAAGTCTGAAAATGCTAAAAAAATGAGGGCATCTGAAAAAGGAGGTCACCTTAATGCAGTTGGAAGTATAAGCACTTACGAACATTCTCGACGCATGGTAATTATTGTCACTTTTTAAAGTTATGTTTTGATTAATTATTTGTTTTTTAATTAAAGTTAATTTTATTTTTTAGGCTAAAAGGTTGGGGAGACAACCACTCATGATCGAGTTGGTTAAAGAAACTAGGACAAAAAAATCGGGTGATTTAGTTGACGAGCGTACTCGAAAAGCTTTGGTAAGTTATTCAATTTTTATTATTTTTTTTACATTTAATGGCAATTTTGTGATGTTATTTTCACGTGGCAACTAAAAAGTTCCGGCGTGATTTTCATGTGGCAACTCTGATGTTGTGGCATGTAAATCACGTGGCAACTAATTTTCAATTTATTATTTAATATAATTTAATTTAAGTTATATATACATAATTTTTATTCTATTTTATGTGTAGGAGGATTATCAAACAAAGCTTGTGAATTTTTTGGTCGCTAATCCAAAATATACTCCTAGAGAAGGAGTGCCGCTTCATCCAGATGTTGATTTTTATATTTGGAGTGAAGTCATTGACGGAAAAGGGCCTAATGGATGTTTTTTTGGTGCGGGAAATTTGGCGGGAAGCTTGAGAAGTGGAGATCGAAATTTATTTCAAAGAGTTAGAGATGGGGAAGGATCGTCACGTCCAACACAATTGGCACCGCAAGTAATGGAAACAATAAGACAGTTGGCTCTAACTGAGGCGAGACGCGAGTTAGCGCAACGTGAGGCGGAGCTAAAGGCCCAAATGGATGAACGTGAGGCGGCGCTAAAAGCACAAGTGGAGGGGCAACAACGGCAAATAGAGGCAATGGCAAAGATGCAAGCAGAGATGCAACAACAACAAATAGAGGCAATGGCGAAGATGCAAGCAGAGATGCAACAACAAATGCGGTTATTTATGCAGTCTCAACAAAGTGGTGGTCAACCGTCTAGAGGAAACGTGGGAGCGGCTGACACTGAGCAAGAGAATGATCATGATTTCAACCTTGATAACTATCCCGATCCCGATGATGATTTTTTAGGATGAATTTTATTTTAATTTTAATTTTAAATTGTATGAGATAACAAAATTTTATTTATTATATGTTAGTATTTTGGATATTATATTATAAATATAATATATTTTAGAAGTTTAATATATTTTTGTATTTAGTTATTATTATTATTAATTTAACTAAATAAATATTTTTATTAATATTTATTAATTTTCAGCAAATAATATTAATAATATTTTTTTTTATAATAATAAAATTCAGATTTTTTTTTAAAAACATTTTAATGTTTGTGGCGTGTTTTCCATGTCACTGATTTGTGACATGTGAGACACGTCGCAACTTCCAAAATTAATTTCAAAATTAGCGACGTGTTTTACATGTCACAAATCAGTGACATGGAAAACACGCCACAACTTTTCTTCGTGTAGTGTGCCATCAGCTTTTTGCAGACCTTGTCTGTCCCAGTTGCAGATGGGGGCTTGGTAATTGTGCAAGTTTAGCGACGTGAACGCCATGTCACAAATTTGTGACGTGATAAACACAACACAAAAAGTTCCCACGCACTCCCAGGCGACGTATATGAGCATGTCGCTAATTTTACGTTCTGACGTGATATTCCATGTTGTGTCATGGATTCCACGTCGCTACAGACGTGATTTTTTGTAGTGTAATAAGTGAAATTGTTTAAGCTTTTGATTAAACGTGAAGTGTATTGATTCATAATCTATCATCCTTATTCCAATCGGTTAGCATATCCGATCTTTTCAATAATGGGTCGTTGTAGACGAGGTTGAATCCGGAGGTTTCGTGTTGTTTGAAAAAGTGCGAAAATTTAACTAAAAGATCTATTCAACCCCCTTCTAGATTCTTCCCATCGTCTAACAGCCCCTACTATTTTCTTGTTTCTCCTAGAGTACACAAGACACATTTTAGGCTTGTATTCTGGTCCTCATTTTGACTTTAGACTATAACACTACACCTGTAGCCTTGTCCACATGGGGCATGTTAGTACAGGTTGAGCATCATATCACAGAGATGATTATTGGTCAAGATCTTGTTTAAGAACAAAGTTTTTTGTGTGAGTGGAGTGATTGGAAATATCTTGTTTAAGAACAAAGTACCTAATGCATGCTCTATTTACCAAGTGAACTTAAGTCAACTTTTCATATATCCCTATCCCTTATGAAGGGAATAATCATATCATCTAGTTAGTCACTATATTTAATTATTTGTGTTGCTCTTATTTTGAAGTTGATTTTAATATTATCATTTTCACATGTACCGGAAATCTGAACGTACTCGTGAATCTAATTTGGAATACTAGGAGCGTTGATATTATAATGAGTTGAAAGATGATTCTCATAAGCTTGAAATCTCTGACTCAACATTAAGGTGTCCGTTTTATTACAATAAAGATTATTATTCTTTAGGTGGAGCTTTTGAGACATGCTTCAAGAATTGTTGGTTCTGGTGACTTGCATGCTAAGACTACGAAAGAATTTGTTAAGTTGTAAGAATCTAGAAAATAAGAACATGAATGTTGTATTGTATAATTTTAAGTATATAATTTTTTTTTTTATAAGTAGTTCTAAATTACATATTATGAAATGAAACGTAATGTTTGAATTTAATAAAAATTTGCATAAATATTTAATTTAGTTATTTAGTTTTGTCATGATTGAAAATGTATTGTCAAATATTTTTAATGAATACTTTTATTTTAATTATAAAAATACTAAAAAATAAAATTTTAATTTTATTGCATTTTAAAAATAAATTTTAAAATACCTAACAATCATTACAACTCTTCTACTTCCCAAAACACCTTTATTTTCTATTTGAACCAACATCCTTAGCTCTAAAAACCACTCAGGGTCTCTCTAACAGACTGAGACATATCGCTAAACAAAATGACTGAACGAAATGGAATAAAAGATCAGATTTCTCGTAGCAGTAACTGAATCACTAAGGCTATGTTTGGGAGTTTGGAGGGGAAGGGAGGGGAGGACTTTGAAAAATAAGAAGAATTGGGTGAAAAGGATAAAAAGATTTTGGGTAGGAGGGTTTTGGAGGGTTTGAGTTTATTCATAACACCAAAAACCCCATAAAATGGGGGAACTCAAAAATTGTATTGAAGGAGGGTTTTGAAGGGTTTACATAAATTTTCTAAATATCTTTTAGGTTGTTATAGTATTCTAAAAATTAAAAATTTAATAATAATAATGACTCTTTTATCATTCTAAACAAAATCATTTTTTCAAAAAATGTCAAATATTTTCTTATATTTTTTTAAAATTTCATTTTTAGAAGCCTTCCCCTCTCCTCCCCTCCAAACTCCCAAACATAGCCTAATAGACACGACATCATTAGGCAGAAAGAATTTAGAAGATAACTTAATATGCTTAGCTAAGCCCATCCTCTGCTCTATAGGAAGCGTTGTGACCCTTCTTCCCACAACAAGCAATTGGGAGATCTCCTCTGCACATTCTTCGAAATAGTTCTTCATTAGAGAAAAGGCCACCTGAGAAAACCTCAAATTCCATTGGAGGAATCATTCAACTGGTCTAGCACATTTTCAACTATTCAGTTTATATCCAATCCTTCAAAATATGTCTTTAAGTAAAAGTGTAAAACCATCCAACTGGTACATAACTTAGTTGTATAAGATGAGTAATTAAGGTTCATAATAATAATTTAACTGAAAATGTCACGATAAAATTTTTAGTTCCAATAAGTCCCTGAGATATATTATTAGATGGGTTTTTCTAACCTATGCAACCTTGCATAGGATTAGAGACAATTAATACTACTTTTTAAAATATAAATTACCATATTTATATTTATTTATGTTCATTTATTAATTGGGTAGGAGAGAGAAAATATAAAAGATTACTTTTTAACAGAAAAATAATTAATATAAAAATTTATATGAAAAGAAATAGTTTATTAATTGCCCTTATCTTATGCAATGTTGCATAGGTTAGAAAAACCCTTATTAGATAAAACTAAAGGGACTCATTGATAATTAAGAATCTAAACAACTTAATTAATACCATAAAATATACAAATATCAACCAGCATTTATTCACAAACTGAGCATATTCTTCAAAAGTTAAAGACGTTATGCATAACACAGTCATAAAAATAACACAATCACTAGTTTATCACCAGTTTTTATTTGTACATGTAACTGTCTAAAATAGACAACATTATGATATTACACAGAAAAGCTACATTATCAATCATGATATTGAAAACACCGACATCAAATTAATTCACTCTTCTTCGATTTGCACCGGCTCTGTTGCGTGTTCTCTTCAGTCTTATGTTAAACATATGTTCAAAGAATCTTACAAGCCGTACAGGTTTTTCAATGAAGAACACAATATATCCAAAGAGCAGCCCAGATATTGCCCCACACGCATATCCTGTTACTACCGCTTTCCATCCAAAACCTGATTCCTCTTCATCTTCAGAAGTTGAATGTGGTGGTTGATCTTCATCATTTTTGCATGATTTAGACAACGGGAATCCACATAACATTGTATTTCCTTCATATGATGTATTTTCAAATGTATCAAACTGTGGACCTTTAGGTATCATTCCCTCAAGGTGGTTTTGTGAAAGGTTTAAGAAAGAGAGAAAATTCAAATTTGTCAAAGCTATCGGAATCTCACCTATCAATTGGTTCCTTGAGAGATCCAACCACTCCAAATTTCTCAAATTACTCAAAGATTGAGGAATATTGCCTGTGATTTCATTGTTTGAAAGGTTGAGACCTTTGAGAGAAATTAATTCTCCAATGTCATGAGGAATTTCTCCTTCAAACATGTTGTTTGATAAATCAATTGTTGTGAAAGTAGTCAATATCCTTGTTAGCTCCATAAAAAAACCTTTCATTACAACCACCACAGAGTCATTATAGTAATTCTCCATACCCATGTAATGCAAACCAATTTGGCTGTAGTTTACATTCATCATTGCTTGGAAGTTCTTGATGCATGATGTTGGCAAGGGTCCACTTAAATTGTTATGAGAGATGTCAAAAATTCTCAGCTTCGAAAATGAATGCTCAGGGCTAGAACATGAGATTTTACCATAAAGTTTATTTGATCGTAGCCTGAGTACTTGTAACTCTTGCAGAGTTTCAAGCCAATTTGGAAATGCATCCTCTATGTTGTTATCTCCAAGGTCCAAAATTTTGAGTTTTGGGCAATGAGCCAAAGAGTGTGGTAGTGGTCCTTGCAATTGATTTCCGTTCAACTTTATTGTCTCAAAATTATTTTCTTTGGAAAAGGTTCTAGGCATGCTTCCATAGAAGTTGTTCATTTGCATATCCAATATAGAAAGAAAACCAAATGTTCCCAAGCATTGTGGTATTGTCCCTGTTAAATTGTTATGAGCCAAATTGAGCACACTCATGGAACTTGCATTGCACAATGACAATGCAATGTCTCCTGTGAAGTTGTTATTCGATAGTAAAAGGTATTGAATGCCATATGAGGGAATTGGAAGATCTCCTTCCAACTTGTTAAAACTAAGATCAATGTGTTTAATGTTCTTCCATGAGCTTAAGAGATGGCTTTGAAACCATTTGGAAATTCTCCCATGAATGTTGTTATTAGAGAGATCTAATATTTGAAGATTTGGTAGCGGTGCTAGGAATTCAGGAAAATCCATATCACCACTCAAATTGTTTGATGATAAATTTAAGTAAGTAAGATTTTGAAGTTTAAATATTGACCTGGGAATATGACCATGTAAGTTGTTATTAGACAAAATCAAATATTCCAAAGAATGAGTTGAGAAGTCACCAATGAATCCTGTGAGGTGATTGTCACTGAGGAGCAACTCTAATAAAGAAGGCAATTTAAAACACCAATGTGGAATTGTTCCATTTAACATGTTATGTCCTAAATACAGAATGATTAATTTTGAAAGATTTATGTTTTTACTTGGAATTGGGCCAACTAGTTTATTCCATGAAAGGAATAAATATTCTAATTTGATTAAATTTTCAAAAACATTTGGAATGTTGCCGCTAAATTTATTATATCTAAGATCTAAGAAAGTGAGGTGTGTAAGTTGTGAAAGTGATGATGGGATCTCACCCTGAAAATTATTTTCAGAAAGGGCCAAGAATGTGAGTTGAGTGAGGTTCCACAAAGATGGAGGAACCATTCCATTAAAATTGCATTCACGAAGGTTTAAGTGAGTAAGAGACTTCAACTGACCTATGGAATAAGGAATTTCACCTGAGAAAGCAGTTTCGGAGAGGTCCAAGTACCTAAGAGGAGTGCTCCAGTTGGACTTTGGAAGTTGGCCACTAATATATTCATTATCAGACAAATCTAATTTTTGAAGATTAGGTAGGGAGAGGATGCCATTTGACAAATTTCCTTGCAACCCAGTTTTTCTTAGACTAAGAGAAACCAAAGACGATGACAAATTCTTTAGAATAGACAAAGAGCTCTCGTTGATTGAACTCAAATCTACACAATCAAGATAAAGCTCACCTAAATTAGTAGCATTATGAATGAATTTCTTCCATGTGAAGGGATTGAATTTCATATAAGACCAAAATCCTGTACTACTAAGATCAAGTGATACTAATTTTGATAAATGAGAGATTTGAGAAGGAATATTACCACTGAGGAGACAATTTGATAGATTTAGATATGTGAGACTCACTAGATCACCAACACCAATTTGCAATGAAGACAGATAAAAATCATTAAAAGCCAAGTTGAGTTGTTGAAGGTGTCTAAGTTGAAAGATAGTGCTATTGGGATGTAATTTACCTTGCAGGTTATTGCAACTAAGATCCAGACCAATCACGTAGTCCGACACATTGTCGCAGGTGACACCATCCCACTCGCAACAGTCTTTACTTATTTTCCAAGACTCTGTCTTGAAAGAAAAAGAGGGACAGCCATACACCGGATAATAGCCATAAATATGTTCAGGTTTAGATGAAGTGTTGAGAAAAAAAGAGTTTTTGAATTGTAACAATGCAGAGGTGTCGTGAGGATTGCATAATGAAAAAGTGTAGGAAGTAAAATGAGTAAGTAGCAGCAATAAGAACAAGTGAAGGGAAAAATAAGGCAATACTAAAAGTAAGGATCCCATTTAGTGAAACTTACCGTTGCTCTCTTTTTTGTAAAGCTTTGTGATGTTGGAAGTAGCAATTGATTATCATGTGTTTATATAGAAAATAGGAAACATAACCTGAAATTATTAAGCATTCACAAAAAGTAAAGAAGAAAATTGAGTATTGGCATTGTCTTGTTTGGTAGCAGAGATACTTTTCTTCAACCGTATGGAGCACTTCAGTAGGGATGATTTGTGTGGTTGAAATTTTAGTGATATCATTATTGATAAATAAATATTAGGTGAATTTATTAGCATCCATATATATATTCCATAGAAGAAAACGAAAAGATGCATTCTTCCAAAGAGGAGACCCATACTTTTGAATAGGAGTGTTCAAAAATATAGTTAGTTGAATTTGATACTTGAACTAAATTGCATTGCACCATAAAAAATTTGAACCATTTAAATGGTTAATAATAATTTATGAAAATAAAGAATAATAATTTTTTCAAAAATTTTAAAAAATAATTTAAAATAAAAAAAAAATCTGAATTTTTAAAAAAAAAAATCTGAAATAAAAAAATTTCATTATCTCAACAGCTGTATTGTCTATGTCTATGCTTATTGTGTTTCTACAAACTATAACTTACTTAACATATTATTTTTTTCCCTTCTAATAAATTAAGCATTGAAAGTAGAATTATAATTTAAAAATTCATTCTTATCCGATTGGAATTGGGTATCAGCAAAAAAATTTGTAACCCAATTATATTGCTGAACAAAATACTTTAGATAAATAATTTATGAAACAAAGTTTTCAATTTTGTATACTAAATATATAAAAATAATAAACCGTTTAAAATGGATAATATATAAAATAAAAAAGTGGTAGAATGAAAGTGTCTAACATGATTCATCTACTCATAAATCTTATCCAATTTATTTATTTCAAATCCATAATAGATTTTTTTAAGATTTCTAAGAACTCAATATAGCAGTGGCTTGATTGCGGTAGAAGACAGAGATTATGAAAAATAAAGAAAAAGCGAAAAGAAATGAATATTTGTGATTAAGAAGCTTAGTGATGGTTCAAAGCTTGAGAGGAAGGGAGATATAGAAATAAAGAATTATTATGTGAGTAGTAATATTATAACATGTCGTTGAACAATTCAATTGGATAGTTATTTTTATTTCCAATTATTTATTTTTTGAAAATAAAAAAAAAACGAAAAAAAAATTATGTTTTTTCCTTAAAATTAAAAACAATTTTTAAAAAAACATCTGAGTTTTTTTTAAAAAAAAGTTATTTATATATTTAAAATAAATATTTTTTTTTAATATAAATATTTTATAAATTTTAAAAAATTGATTTTAAAAGAATTCAAAATAAAAGTTGAAATTGATTATAAACTAGTTTATAAATACGAACCAGATTTGAACTAGTTTTAAATTGGATTGAAACCACTTTACCAATTAATTGGATTTTTATTGAAATGGTTATTAAAAACTGAATTGAACCATAAATATGATTCAGTTCAATGCAGTTCAAGAACCATGAACACCCTTACTTTTGAACAGTATGTATCACTCCTAAGACGAAGACAATATATGAAAATAACAATAACGTTAATTGTGTTCATAATAGGAGAGTTTTTGGAAAGTTTCACAAGTGAGAGATATATGAAAATCAGTTTTTAAGAGAGCAACACTTTTGAGTGTTATACTATTATTTTTAGTTTATTTATTATAATAAAATTTCACTTCATCTCATTAATTTTTACACATATTAATTATCTCTTAATTAATCCTAGTTTTTCTTTAACTTTCTCAACTGTAGCGTTCTTTTTGTGTGTTATATTAATGCATATTTATTAGTTCATAAATTGGATTTAAATTGCCTTTTTCTTTTTGTGTGTCTATATTAATGCACAATTATCTGTTAACTATATAAGGTATTGTTTCTTTGCACTTTATTGAATTTACTTTGAAGCTTTAGTCTTATCACTTAGTGCCACAACTTTTTTATTTTTAAGTTTAGTTAAAAATTGTTAAATATCTGTATAAAAGACCATGTTTTGGCTATGGTACACATTGTTTGTTATTTCATTTGTTGCATGTTACTTTTGCATGTTATTTCATTTTTTGCATTATCTCATTTGTTACATGTTATTTTTGTTGATTAATTATTCTCATATTTTCAGGTTCGTCTTCACAGCCTTATCAAAGACCATGTTTTGGCTATGGTACACATTGTTTGTGTAGATATGAAAAAAAGTACAAGAAGCATGAAGGTATGATGAAAACTTCATCCACCTTGTATTCTATTTCATAACTTCACAAACAAGATGTTTTTCATGGTTATTGTAGGACTCAACAAGAGCTAGAAACCCATTTTAGTTAATGAAAAAACAACAGCGGTAACAAACTTAATCTAATTTGAGATACAATGAGAAGAAATATAAGAAGTATGAAGTTGTTGTGTAAATTTCTTCATCCTTATATTTCTTTTTCATTGCTTCACAAACTAGCTGAACTTCAGAATTCATTCATGTTCCACGATTAGTTTCAATAAAAGGTGGGTTCTGGAAATTTATAATATATCTTTTTCATTGCTCACAAATTTATAATATCTGATTTTGTTGTATGATATTGTTTGAGTTTATTATATTCTATGTAGATTGTTTGTTTCACTAACCTTCCATTGAAAATACATTTATTTAAATTGACATAGAAACTTATAATATGAAAATTAAGTTTATTTAAAAACCAACTTATATAAATCAATATTTTTCGAATGGCTTGCGTCTGTTCACGCTCTTTAGCATTTAGAATGTGATTCAATGACCTGATTCCTTCAATATATCGATATCTTCTCTTGTAGTGTAATTTGAATAAAATCTAGTTATTGGCGAGGTTCACCTCATTGTCGTCGTTTATCGTCGTGATTTTTATGTTGATAAGTTATCATAACAATCACGATGATAAGTGACGACAGTGAGGAAGATCCATGCAACAAATTATTATTGTTTAAATTAATCTAGAATCGAAGGAATTGATGCAGTGAAGGAATTATACCATTGAACCATGTTTTATGTGTCAAAGAGCAGGAAATGAATGATGAGAGTCATGCATTTCAGAAAACAGTGGTTTGTAAAGTTGATTTTCAAGAATAGTTTAATTTTCAGATTATATGCTTCTTCATCAATTTGAATGGTTGTATTTCTTTAATGAAGTGTATGGAAAAATAAGCAATCTATGTAGTATATAATAAACTTTGGGTACTTATCTATAAAAAAAACTTTGGGTACTTACCACAACGGTTATTTAATATAACCGTGATGAATTATAATTTAGCTTCCAAAATGTCGTTGCTGAGAATCGAACGTGAGAGCATTAGTTCTATCACAACGGTTGGTTTAACTAACCGTTGTGATATCGCACATGCTTTCTAGAATACAACAACGGTCCTAGGACCGTGATTGTAAGTAACGCATTTACGACAACACTCTACATAACAACGTTTGGACCCGCGTGATTATCTGTACTTTTCAACCGTTGTTAAATGGGTTTTCTATTTTAGTGTACTTTAAATAAAGAATAGCGTGTTCTCATTGAATACCCCAAAAAAGTCATCTACTTGTTGGGTCATCATGAGGGGAAAACATCCATGTTGGATCAAACACTCACCTAAAAGTCAAAGACTCACCCAGAAAGTGAGAGGACACCACATATTCACCAAAAACCTTAAGACGATGGGTGTATGGGTCCTCACAACATATAAAGTGATCACCCTCAATTTTTTCAAGTAATATGAGACTTACACAACTCACACTTATTGTCAAGGCTAATGAAAAGTTTAGTAAGCAAGTTCCTTGAGTGTGTTCAATCTGTCTAAACAACAATGAAGAGAAAGTATAGTAATTTATAGTTTGATGTGAGTATATTTTTCTCAAAATAAAAGAATAAAATGTCTGATACTATAGAAACCAGATAAAAACATTTGTTCAAACACTTATTGTTTTATTTATTTACTATCAAATCCTTCAAAATAATATCTTTCAGTAAAACCATTCAGCTTGTACAATGATCAATTGCATAAGATGAGTAATTAAGCTTCACAACAATAATTCAAATGAAAACGTCACCATCAAATAACATGAGTAATAATTTTGTTGATACCATGAAATATTCAAATACTAATTAACATTTATTCACAAAAATATCACTTAACATGAGGATATGATTTCAAAGACTATATCTTCATACATTTTTCAAAAGCTAATAGACATTTAGAAAGTAAATAACTGAAACAATCTATTGCTAATTTTTTATTTGTAGATTTATCAACTTAAAAAAGACAACCTAATGATACTAAAATAGATAAGGCTACATTACTCAAACAGAGATATTTAAACTTCAAACAATTTATATATATTTTAATATTTGAAAACAACTGAAACAAATTAATTCATTCTTCTGCGAATTCCACCAGCTCTGTTGCGTGGTCTCTTCAGTCTTACTTTAAACATCCGTTCAAAGAATCTTATAAGACATCCGGGCTTTTCAAAGAAGAAGACATTGTATCCCAACAGCATTCCAAGTACAGCCCCCCACACATATCCTGCTACTACTGCTTTCCATCCAAACCCTGATTCCTCTTTATATTCTGATGTTGAATTTGGTGGCTCATCTTCATCATTTTTGCACGATTTAGACAACGGGAATCCACATAACATTGTATTTCCTTCATACGAATCATTTCCAAATGTATCAAACTGCTGACCTGTAGGTATGGCTCCTTCAAGATGGTTTTGTGAAAGGTTTAAGACAGAGAGGAAATTCAAATTGGTCAAAGCCATCGGAATCTCACCCATCAATTGGTTCCTTGAGAGATCTAACCACTCCAAACTTCTCAAATTACTCAAAGATTGAGGAATATTACCTGTGATTTCATTGTTTGAAAGGTTGAGACCTTTGAGAGAAATTGATTCTCCAATGACATGAGGAATTTCTCCTTCAAACATGTTGTTTGATAAATCAATTGTTGTGAATGTAGTCAATATCCTCGTTAGCTCCATAGAAAAACCTTTAATTGTGATCACCACAGAATCCTCATAGTAATTCCCCTGACCCATGTATTGCGGACCAATTTGGCTGTCATTCACATTCATCATTCCTTGAAAGTTCTTGATGCATGATGTTGGCAAGGGTCCACTTAAATTATTATGAGAGATGTCAAAAATTCTCAACTTAGAAAATGAATGCTCAGTGTTAGAACATGTGATTGTACCATGAAGTTTATTTGATCGTAGACTGAGTACTTGTAACTCTTGTAGAGTTTCAAGCCAATTTGGAAATGCATCATCTATGTTGTTGTTTCCAAGGTCCAAAATTTCAAGGTATGTGCAGCGAGCCAAAGAGCGTGGTAGGGGTCCTTCCAAATGATTTCCATTCAACTTTATAGTCTCAAATTGAATTCCTTCAGAAAAATTTGTAGGAATGCTTCCATAGAGGTTGTTCATTTGCATATCCAATATAAGAAGAGATGGAAATGTTCCGAGGCATTGTGGTATTGTGCCTGTTAAATTGTTGTGAGCCAAATTGAGCACCTTCAGGGAACTTACATTGCACAATGACAAAGCAATGTCTCCTGTGAAGTTGTTATTTGAGAGTAAGAAGTATTGAATGCCATTTGGTGGAATTGGAAGATCTCCTTGCAACTTGTTGAAACTAAGATCAATGTGATAAATGTTCGTCCATGAGTTTAAGAGAATGCTTTGAAACCATTTTGAAATTCCCCCATGAATGTTGTTATTAGAGAGATCTAATATTAGAAGATTTGGCAGGGTTTTAGCTTCACTATCAATGTTGATAGAAAGAGCACTATTATGGGAAAGGTTGAGGAAATTTAGATCTTTAAATGTTGAAAATTGGTGAAAATGCACAACACCACTCAAGTTTGTTGATGACAAATCTAAGCGAGTAAGATTTTGTAGTTCAAATATTGAATTTGGAAAATGACCATGTAAGTTGTTATTAGAGAGAAACAAAGATTTTAAAGAATGAGTTGAGAAGTTACCAATGAATCCTGTGAGGTGGTTGTCACTGAGGTCCAATTGTAACAAAGAAGGCAAATAATAACACCAATGTGGAATTGTTCCATTTAACATGTTATGTCCTAAAAACAGAAAGATCAATTTGGAATGTTTTGTGATTTTACTTGGAATTGGGCCAACTAGTTTATTACTAGAAAGATCTAAATATTCTAATTTGGTTAAATTTTCAAAAACATTTGGAATGTTGCCGCTAAATTTATTATTTCTAAGAAATAAGGAAGCGAGGTGTGTAAGTTTTGAAAGTGATGATGGGATCTCACCTTTAAGATTGTTTTCACCAAGGTCCAAGTCAGTGAGTTGAGTGAGGTTCCACAAAGATGGAGGAACCATTCCTTTAAAATTGCAGGCTTGAAGGTTTAAGTTATTAAGAGACTTCAACTGACCTATGGAATAAGGAATTTCATCTGAGAAAGCAGTGCCGGAGAGGTCCAAGTACCTAAGAGGAGTGCTCCAGTTGAACTTTGGAAGTTGACCACTAAGATATTCATTACCTGACAAATCTAGTTTTTGAAGATTAGGTAGAGAGAGAATGTCACTTGACAAATTTCCTTGCAACCCAGTTTTTCTTAGACTAAGAGAAACCAAAGAGGATGACAAATTCTTTAGCAAAAACAAAGAGCTCTCTCTGATCGAACTCATATTCACATAATCTAGAGAAAGCTCCCTCAAATTAGTAGCATTATGAATGAGTTTCTTCCATGTGAATGGATTGAATTCCAACTGAGCATTGTAATTTGAGCTAAGATCAAGTGATACTAATTTTGACAAATGAGAGATGGTGGAAGGAATATTACCACTAAGATAACATGTTGATAGATTGAGATGTGTGAGATGAACTAGATCACCGACACCAACTTGCAATGAAGACATGGAAAAGTCATTAAAAGCCAAGTTGAGTTGTTGAAGGTGTCTAAGTTGAAAGATAGTGCTATTGGGATATAATTCACCTTCCAGATTATTGCAACTAAGTTCCAGACCAATCACATAGTGGGACACGTTGTCACACGTGACACCATCCCACTCGCAACAGTCTTTACTCTTTTTCCAAGATTCTGTCTTGAAAGAAAAAGAAGAACAATCAGACGATGGATAATATTCAGGTGTAGATGAAGCGTTGACGAAAAAAGAATTCTTGAAGTGTAACAATGCAGAGCTGTCGTGAGGATTGCATAATGAAAAAGTGTTGGAAGTAAAATGTGCAAGTAACAGTAATACTAAAAGTAAGGACCTCATTTAGAGAAACTTACAGTTGCACTCTTTTTTGGAAAGCTTGGTGATGTTGGAAGTAGCAATTGATTATCATGTGTTTATATAGGAAACATAACATGAAATTATTAAAGCATTCACAAAAAGCATTGTCTTGTCTTGTGGTAGGGGATGGATACTTTTCTTCAACCGTATGGAGCACTTCAGTAGAGATAATTTTTGTGGTTGAAATTTTAGTGATATCAAAATTGATCAAAAAGCATCCATATATTCCATAGAAGAAATTCTTCCAAAAGAGAAGACCCAGACTTTTGAACCGTATGTATCACTCCTAACACGAAGACAATGAAATTGAAAGATTTAAATCAAAATAACAATAATGTTAATTGTGTTCACAAGAGGAGTTTATTTTTGGAAATTTTCAAGAGAAAAAGGAATATGTATAACACTGTAAAATACTATCAACCAATCACAATAAGTATTCAAGTAAAACATAATTTTAATTTAAAATAACTAATATAACATGGCAAGTGTAAGAATTTTGATTGGTTGCATGTGTAAAGTTAATTTATACTGTCACTACACTACCTTTAAACTCAATTTTCAAATGTTTTAAAATTTTAATTGAAATACACTGATGATGTAAAGAAGTGTCACTCACAGAATCCTAACCGTTGATTTGTTAAAGTTATTTAATTTTTATTTTAATTTCTATTAAAATAATCCATTTGAATGGTGATGATGCACTGATGGTTGTACATACCAATTAATCTCATGTTTTAAATATTTTATACCCTCTATTTTTAACCGAGCATATATGAAAATCAATTTTTAAGAGAGCAACACTTTTGAGTGTAATTACTATTATTTTTATTTATTGATAAAATTTCACTTCATGTCATTAATTTTTACACATATTAATTTCCTTTTAATTAATCCTAATATTTCTTTGACTTTCTCAACTTTAGCGTTCTTTCTGTTTGTCTATGTTAATGCATATTTATTTGTTAACAATATTTTTTTTTTCAATAAGCAATGATATAAGATATCGCACTAGGAGTGCAACCCTTACAACGAAAACTCTATAAAGAATTGAAGCTACCAATCATAAAAACTAGTTCTAGAAGAAAAACTACTACTACTTAACCATCTCCAAGAAAAGAACAAGATGTTGGAGATAACGACATCAAAACTAAAAATAGCATTGTAAAAAACAATAGCATTTCTCATTATATTTGTTAACAACATAAGATATTATTTCTTTGCACTCTATTGAATTTACTTTGAAGCTTTAGTCTTATCACTTAGTGCCACAACTTTTTATTTTAAAGTTTAGTTAAAAAATTATTAAATATCTGTAGCTAAAATGATGAGAGTTCTATCCAATTTATTAGGTTTAAAATTTTTATTAGGAAACAAATTGTCTAGAACATAAAGATTGAACTTTAAAAATTTGAAACATCACTCTTTAAGATGTGAAGAATTTTTCTTCAGCCGAATGTGAAGAATTTTTCTTGTTACAAATTTTTGTGATAAGAATTTTTCCATAGAAATGTTTGGTGTATATTTAAGATGTGTAGGGACCGAAGAAAATGTAAAATATGCATTTTTCCAAATGGGAAGACCAAGACTTTTCATTACATGACAAGAAGTATCCGTAAAGTAGCAATCAGGTAATTTGGTAAAAAAATAAGGTAATTTTTTAATGCATTTTATGGATCTCTATCACATCCTAGTAAAACTTTGAAAATATTCTCGGATTGCGAAAATGCATCTCCAAATACATCGTATTTAATGTATTTTTGGATGCGTCAAGAAATGTACTTATGAAGTCTGAAAGACAATTTCAGATTTTCGTATGGTCTTTTTCAATCATATAGGCTGGATTTAGAAATCCTAAAAAATAAATGGATTAAAGAATCAACATCTATTTTTTTTTAGGAAAAAACTTACCTACAATTCCTTAAGTGTGGTTTATACTATTTGCTAATGAAAATATGACAAGTGTACTTTAATATCATTTAAAGAGTGAAAATAGGAGTAAATTGCATATGTGTAAGAGAAAATTATACACTTGTCATAATTTCATTGAGTATTGGGTGCCCTTGTTTTGTGAGTAAGAATCCACTCCATTTCCTGAAAAGAAATGGAGGGTTCATTTCTATAGTTTTATGTGCATAAAGTTAAATAAATAATAAATATGTGTCACATGTCTTAGAAATACGTGTAATATACACACAAAATTATAGTAATGGAAAATAAATGGAGTTTAAAAAATGAAGTGGATCTTTACTCTTGTTTTGTACTAGTAGAGATACTTTTCTTCAACTGTATGATAATTGACAGCATTAAATTGTTGTTTTTTCTTCGACAGTATGACAATTGACAGCATTAAATGATTATCATCCATATTTCATAGAAATGTTTAGTGTATATTTAAGATGGATAGTGACAAAGAAAATTAAAGAGAGTTGCTATGTGTACACCAAAATCTTACACCATAGGTGTACACCATAGCAAATATAACATGCCCATGTGATTATTTGTGTATTAGACCAAACAAAAAATAAATATTAAATATTTTAAAAAAAGAAAACCGTATCATTATACGGTGTGGGTGTTACTTTGGGTGTAAAGATAACATTTCCCAAAATTAAAACATGGATTTTTTTTCAAAGCGATAGACCAAGACTTTTTTAAGGATAGTTTTTTGCACTGGTCTTCCTTCTATAAGTCGAGAAAGATCAAAAAAGGTAAGTAGGGAGTGGTTTGGTTGGCTATGTGTTGGACTCTATAGACACTTAGAAATGATATTATTTTTAGAGGAGACTCGTGGAATATTTCGGACATTGTTTGGGAGACTAAGGCTTTAGTTTGAAAATGGGCTTATATCGGAAAAATTAACCATCCCAATTGTAACTTCTACAAGTTCAATAAAAACTAGTGGAAAATTCGTGCGTCCGGACGGGTTCTGGTATGGGTTGGACCGGGTTTGTCAGATACGTTTTTTATATCAAATTGAAATATAGAAGTTTTAATATTTAAACAAAAATATTAAATTGAAAAAAGATAATTCAAAAATAATTTTTATAATGTGGAGGGGGGTTTGTGAAGTAGCTTGACTTATAGTTGTTAATTTGTAATTCCTTGTGTCGAGGCAGGTTGTTACTCGAACACAAAGTGTGTCGAAGTGTGTAACAGTTTGTTACACATAAGTTTGTTTTAAATTTAGATAGATTTGATTTAGATTTAAAATAGATTATATTTGATTTAGTTCCAAAATAGGTATTTTGGGCTTTTATAGTTTTGGGCTTTGGCTTAGGGAGAAGTCCAACCTAAATCTATAAATAGGGAGTAACCCTCATTATTTGTAATTAAGTCATTAACCTGTATTCACAGAAGTTGCAGTTGCAAGTGAATAACAGAATTTCCACAGTTTGTGGGCAGAGAGGAACTCTGCAGAAAATACTTTCTCCTTCTCTTTTAATTTCCGCAAACCCTAATCCTATTTTTGTTCTTATTTTCTTCATTGTCATCTTTAACGATAAGGAATTACTCAAAGGTTTGAGAGTCTAATTCCAACATCTGGTATCTAGAGCTCCGGTTAATCGATTCAAGGCAAGAAGAATGGCGATGGCAATGAATCATCCGAATGGGCATTTTCCAGCAACACTACCAATTCTGAAAGGAGATAACTATGAGAATTGGTGCAAGCAGATGAAGGTTGTATTCTGTTGTCAAGATCTTTGGGATCTTGTAAAAGAAGGGGTAGAACCGCTTGCAGAAGGTGCAAAGGAGGAAGAAAAGGCTGCTTATAAAGAATTGAAGAAGAAAGATTATAAAGCTCTCTTTATAATCCATCAATGTCTGAGTCCAGATAATTTTGAAAAGGTTAGTGATATAGAATCTTCAAAAGAAGCTTGGGAGATTCTTGAAAAATCTTTTGGAGGTGCAGAAAAGGTGAAAGAGGTGAGGTTACAAACTCACAAGAGAACATATGAATTGCTTCAGATGGAAGATAGCGAAAGCATAACTGATTTCTTCACTAGGATTACGAAACTAGTGAATCAAATCAAGATATGTGGAGAAGTATTAACAACAAGAGCTGTTGTCTCAAAGATTTTGAGATCTTTGGCTCCTAAGTTCGACCACATCGTGGTAGCCATAGAAGAGTCGAAGGACTTGTTGAAATTGACAAAAGAAGAGCTTCAAGGGACACTTGAATCTCATGAACAAAGAATGGCTGAAAGAGCTGCAGGCAACTCAAAGAGCGAAGTGGCTCTGCAGGCTCAGTCAGCAAACGAAAAGAAAGGCAAAGGAAGCTGGACTGGAAATAAAGGTAGAGGTGGCTACAACAATTCGACTGGTCGAAATCAGCAAGAAGGAAATTGGTCGAATCAGAGAAAACCTTCTTACCAAGGATACCAAAGAGGTGGTGCTGCAGGTAGAGGAAGAGGTGGTGGTCGAAAGCCTGACAAGAGTCACATTCAATGTTTCAACTGTCAGAAGTATGGTCACTATTCGACAGTTTGTCCAGAAAAGAATAAAAGTCAAGAAAGTGATGCAAAGTTTGCAAAACAAGAAGAAGAAGAGATGTTGTTGATGGTCACAACAAAAGATGAAGACAAATTCAAGGACCAATGGTACTTGGATTCAGGATGCTCATCACACATGTCTGGAAGAAAAGATTGGTTTGTCAACATAAGACCCTCGATGAAAAATATGGTGAAATTTGCAAATGACAATACTCTAGCAGCTGAAGGTATTGGTGATGTAATGATTACGAGGAAAGATGGAAAGAGGTCAGTAATTTCCAATGTGTTGTATATACCAGGCATGAAGAGCAACTTACTCAGCATTGGGCAGTTGGTCGAAAAGAACTACAAGGTTTCGATCGAAGATAAGATGATAAGAGTTATCGACGCAAGTGGGAGGTTAATCTTGAAGGCTCCTATGTCACAAAATAGAACCTTCAAGATCGAACTCAATGTGATGGAGCACGAGTGCCTTGCAACTGCAGCTAGCAGAGATGAATGGATATGGCACTATCGACTAGGCCATCTCAACTTCAATGACATCAGAGAGTTGAAAAGAAAGAATATGGTTTCAGGACTGCCAGAAATCGACATTCCAAACAAGGTATGTGAGGAATGTGTGCAGGCGAAGCAGCACAAGAATAGCTTCAGCAAGGATGCAGGAAGCAAGTCGAAGGCAATCCTTGATGTCATATACTCTGATGTATGTGGACCAATCCAGGTGGATTCGAATGGAGGTAACAAATACTTTGTTACATTCATAGATGATTTCAGTCGAAAACTATGGACTTACCTGATCAAGAAGAAAAGTGAAGTGATCGAGGTATTTGTCAAGTTCAAATCTATGGTCGAAAGACAAAGTGGTCGAAAGCTCAAGGTTTTGAGAACTGACGGTGGTGGAGAATATGTGTCGAAAGACTTCGACATGTTATGTGAGAAAGAAGGGATTGTGCATGAGGTGGTGCCACCCTACACTCCACAACAGAATGGAACTGCAGAAAGGAAGAATCGAACCATCATGAATATGGTAAGAAGTATGTTAAAAGGCAAGCATTTACCTAAAGAATTTTGGGGAGAAGCAGTGTCGACTGCAACATACATTCTAAACAGATGTCCGACAAAGAAGCTAGAAGGAATTACTCCAGAAGAATGTTGGTCTGGTGTGAAGCCTAGCTTGAGTCATCTGAAGGTATTTGGATCTATAGCACACAGACATGTGCCAGATCAGTTGAGAAGAAAACTTGATGACAAGTCGAGTCAAATGATACTTATAGGATATCATTCGACTGGAGGATACAAGTTGTTCGACCCAGTGAACAAGCAAGTAGTGATCAGCAGGGACGTGATCATAGATGAGCTTAAAGAATGGGATTGGACTGAAAATGTCAAGAAGGATTCAGTGAGAATTCTTTATGACGAACCAGCTACTGAAGTCGAAAGAGAAGAAGTTCGACAAGAAGAAGTCAGAGGTGATGCAGGCTCAGGCAGACCTCAGAGAACAAGACACATGCCTGCAAGGTTGCAAGAATGTGTGATTACATCAGATGATGTAGTCAATGATGAAGGCGAGCTGGTACATTACGCTTTCTACGCAGATGTCGAACCTGTCAATGCAACTGAGGCATTGAAGGATTCGAAGTGGGTGAAAGCTATGAATGAAGAATTGAAGTCCATCGAAGACAACAATACTTGGTCACTTGTCGAATTGCCTCAAGGCAAGAAGGCAATTGATGTAAAGTGTGTATACAAGGTGAAGTGTAATCCCAAAGGTGAAGTGACTCGATACAAGGCGAGACTTGTGGCAAAAGGATTTCTTCAGAAGGAAGGAATTGACTTCGATGAGGTCTTTGCACCTGTTGCCAGGATCGAAACGATCAGGTTGGTTGTTGGTCTGGCGAACATGAACAATTGGCACATGTGTCAGATGGACGTTAAATGTGCATTCCTGAATGGTCCCTTGGACGAAGAAGTCTATGTTGCACAACCAGTTGGGTTTGTGAAACATGGAGAAGAGAGAAAAGTGTACAGACTGCATAAAGCACTGTATGGGCTGAAGCAAGCTCCAAGAGCTTGGAATAAGAAGATCGACAGTTTCCTAAGGGAGAAAGAATTTGTGAAGTGCACAACTGAACATGGAGTATATGTAAGAAGAAGCAAGAGTGAATTGCTTATACTATGTCTCTATGTCGATGACTTGTTGATAACAGGTAGCTGCAAGAAAAAAATCGAAGGCTTTAAAGGTGATCTCAGCAAGGAATTCAAAATGTCGGATTTGGGAGAAATTTTATACTTCCTTGGCATCGAATTCTACAAGAGTAGTAGAGGCTTGATGATGCATCAAAGAAGATATGCAAGTGAAATTCTCAAGAGATTTGAGATGGAAGAATGCAATTCGACTTCGACACCTGCTGAAACAAGATTGCAACTGTCGAAGAACCCAAATGAAGAAGATGTCGACCCAACCCAATACAGAAGACTTATTGGGTCATTGAGATACCTTTGTCACACAAGGCCTGACTTAGCATACAGTGTAGGTATGATAAGTAGATTCATGCAGAAGCCAAAGGTATCACACCTAGCAGCGGCGAAGAGGATACTGAGGTATCTGAAAGGAACTCTCGACTATGGCATTCTATTTCCTGCAGCTGATGAGGGAAAAGAATGCAAATTAGTGGGTTACACCGACTCGAGTTGGTGTAGTGATGCTGAGGATCGAAAATCCACAACTGGTTATGTATTTATGCTAGGTGGTGCACCAGTTGCTTGGAGTTCGAGAAAGGAACCAGTAGTGGCACTATCATCATGCGAAGCAGAGTACATAGCTGCTTCTCTCTGTGCATGTCAAGCAACATGGATGGTGAACTTAGTCGAAGAGATAACAGGTAAAGATCATGGAGCAATTACCATGAAGATTGACAGCATGTCAGCTATCAATCTTGCGAAGAACCCGATAGCACATGGTCGAAGCAAGCACATCGAAATGAGGTTCCATTATCTTCGAGAGCAGGTAGCCAAAGGGAAGATGAATTTGGAACACTGCAGAACTGAGAATCAGATTGCAGATATCATGACGAAGGGAGTACTGGTCGAAATATTCAGAAGACTAAGAGCTATGATGAATGTGGATAGCTTAGACACAATGAATTAGGTGGTGTGTTAATTTGTAATTCCTTGTGTCGAGGCAGGTTGTTACTCGAACACAAAGTGTGTCGAAGTGTGTAACAGTTTGTTACACATAAGTTTGTTTTAAATTTAGATAGATTTGATTTAGATTTAAAATAGATTAGATTTGATTTAGTTCCAAAATAGGTATTTTGGGCTTTTATAGTTTTGGGCTTTGGCTTAGGGAGAAGTCCAACCTAAATCTATAAATAGGGAGTAACCCTCATTATTTGTAATTAAGTCATTAACCTGTATTCACAGAAGTTGCAGTTGCAAGTGAATAACAGAATTTCCACAGTTTGTGGGCAGAGAGGAACTCTGCAGAAAATACTTTCTCCTTCTCTTTTAATTTCCGCAAACCCTAATCCTATTATTGTTCTTATTTTCTTCATTGTCATCTTTAACGATAAGGAATTACTCAAAGGTTTGAGAGTCTAATTCCAACAATAGTGACTGGACCTCACTTGCATATGTTTTTTTTTAGAGATTGGCTATGAATTAATTGTTAAATTTGTCATAATTAATTATAGGTTTTCTAGTGCTTGTTATAATTTAAAAAACATAAAAATAAGACATTTTTTAAATTTTAATAATGACATTTTAAATGTTACTAAGAACATAAATATGTGATTTTTTTTATTGTTAGCAATATTATTCTTAAATATAACTAAAACCATCAAGTTACATAGATTTTACCTAACACTTCTTCAAATGTGAGTGGATGTAACTAATGATTTATTTATTTTTTGATGATAACACAACTGAAATTATTAATTTCTTTTACTAACTAATATAACGATTTAATCCATATTTTTATTTCTTTTATTATTTAGTATGATATTAATTTATTTATTTTTTGATTAAATAATTTAGTAACTAGAATTTATTTGTTTAATATTGCAGTTTCGAATTCGCCAGAAAAAATATGATATTTATTTAGTGATAGGAATAATCAACACCAACATTAATTTGTTAGAATCTTAAGTGGGAACCGAAGAAAAAGGAAACATGCATCATCTTCTCTTATACAAGGGATGACCAAAACGTTTTTCACAACACTCCCATCAAAAAGAAAGTGAAAAGTGAAATAAGAAAAAAGGACCCCATTTAGAGGAACATGCATGTGCACTCCTGTAAGAAATGTTTGGTGTATTTTTATGGACCGAATAAAATGAAAACAATCATTCTTCCAAAGGTGGAAAGACCAAGACTTTTGAACCAATATTATTATTTACAAATTTTTTTTTAAGCAACATATATTAAAAAGAGATCTAAAGGTTCTCAAAATCTGTGTAACAAGATAACGAAATAAACTCGACAAAAAGAAATTACAAACTAATTGATCTTACGATAGAAAAAACAACGGTTTCTTACAAAAATTGTAGAAATTGCTATTGGGATGAGTAATTTCCCCCATGAAAGACCATCTCCACACCAACGCCTTAATAGTCCAAACCGTGTTAAGAACGCTCCAAGAATCTTTCCGCAAAATGATACCGTTTCTAACTAACCAAATGCTCCAAGTTATAGCCAACCAAATGCAACTTAGTCTTCTCTCCTACAGTTTCATGTTTTTACAATAGTTGTAACATAGCATGAAACTCCCATTTGGGTCTTCCTCCGTTACATCAGACAAACCAATCCACTCCGCAATATCCCTCCAAATTAACTTAACAACATAACACTTGAAAAAAAAGTTCCATAGTTTCGAGAGTAGAATTGCAAAAAACACAATTAACCGAATCATCCAAAAAATCATACCTCAAATCTTCAAAAGGTCATTTGTTGGTAACTTGTTGATTAAGAGTCTCCAGTCAAACGCTTTGGTCTTGAAAGGAACTTGCATCCTCCAAACAAGCTTTAAAGCATCATCGTGCAAATTATTCGGACCAAAAGGATACAGAAAACCAGCATAATAATTATAACAACATTTAACAAAAAATTCGTCATTGCTACCTAACTCCCACAAAAACCAACTCACGACCCGACTGGTTGCACCCGGCAGCAGCAACCGTCGCATGCAGCAGCGGCAAAACAGCAGCCTGAACAACGCTCCCAACGGCTGTTTTGGTGATGCCTAAGCTCCCCCATTGTCATATGCCATCTCTCAAATCTCCCATACTAGCTACCAAAACGTTCTTTAGCAGAGGCACCGCAAAGAGCGAGGGAAAGGCATTTTTTAAAGATGAATCAAAAAACCATTTAGAATGCCAAAACGAGGTACTAAATCCTTTTTCAACCTTGAATTTGCAATTGTTGACTATGGCATCCTTAGATGGGTCCTTCACTAAAGATAAAATATCCTTCCACCAATAAGACTGTGAAGAGCAACTCGTAACAAAATCTCCACCGTTGGTAATTTGCAAACAAATGTCACCGTACCTAGCGCATAAAAGATTGTACCAAATTGAGTCCGATCTTTGAAGGATCCTCCACCTCCATTTGTCGAGGAGAGCAAAATTAAAATTATCAATCTTTTTAACTCCTAAACCTCCCTTTTCAATCGGTAAGCAAATTTTGTTCCACCCCACTCAATGGATCTTTCTTCTCTCCTCCGAACCTCCCCACAAAAACCTACTTTGGAGCTTATTAATCTCTTTAACTATCTTCATTGGCATCCTAAAGAAATACATCGTGAAGATAGAAAGAGAGCATAAGATAGACTTTATGAGAGTAATCCTCCCTCCAAAGTTAAGAAAACGATTTTTTCAACTCAAAAGACGCTTCTTGAGTTTCTCCAAAAGCGGGTTCCAAGTCGAAATCCTCCTAGGATTCGATCCAACAAGGATGCCTAGAAAAGTGAAAACTTTTCCTTCCACCTTACAAGACAAAAGAGAAGAAGCCGCTTCTAGCAAATTGTTGGTGACATTGATTCCTATCAATTTACTTTTATGATAATTGATACCGAGACCTAAGACTAATTCAAACGCCTTCAAAATCATCTTTATGGCCCAAACTTGCTTCCAATTACCTTCCCTAATCAATAATGTATCAGCCGCGAATTGAAGAATGTCAACCTCGCATTTACCATTAATGAGAAATCCTTCATAATCCCCTATATCGATCGCTTTCTTAACTAACGCCGAGAACACTTCTCCATAAATAACTTGGACTTCTGCCTATTTTTGCTTGGAGCACATCCTCCCCGCATAATATTTGGCCTTTAGGACACGAGCAACTAGAGAGTTTGGCTCGGTGTGGGATCTCCATTACTGTTTAGCTAGGAGAGCTATGTTGAACTCTTGTTAGACATATAATAAAGTTTTTACTACCAATTAAAATTCAAACGAGCTTTTATTAGTCAATGCAGAAAAAATTAGTGGGCTTTCATGGAAACCCATTGGGTTCACAGGGCCCACGAAGAAAGGCCCAGATCATTCTAGAAGCAACCAACCCTCGACAACTCAAACCAAAACTCTATTCAATGCTTAATACTTAATCAATTACTATTAATCAACAATCACAATTCACAAATCATAAACTCTTTTCATTTCGTAACCAACACGAACTCACCAAACACGAAACACAGAGAAAAATGGATTTTGAACTGCGAAGAGCGAGAGAGAAGATAGAGAAAGAGCAGAAGGAAAGAAAGGAGAAAGCTAGATTGAAAGTTCAGAAGGAAAAGAAAGCCAAAGAGGATGCTCGAATTCAAAGGGAAGCCATTGAAGCTGCTCAACGATCCCGTCGTATTGATGCCGCTGAAGCTCAACTCAAGGTATAACCTAATCCCTAGTTTTCACTCTTTCGCTTTTTTTCGAATGCGATAGTCATTGGATCCTTCGAATTGATCTTGAATAGTTATGTTATCAATCGGTTGATTTCTCTGTGAATTGTGTTTGATATGACTTTTGATTGAAAATTGAAATATATTAGTGTGATTGGATTGGATAATCTGAGAGATGAATTTATGGAAATGGAAGCATTAGGTTTTTATAATGGTTTCGATAATGGAAGATGGATATATCTGTGTTCGAGTTTTGCGAGTCTAGGGTTTAGTATAGTTATTATTACTGGTGAGTTTTATGTAATAGTAGCAACGAAGTTCTATTCTATTGGTTATTCAATTTCTATGTTTTTGTTGGCTTTTTTAATTCATTTATTATGTCCCAAACTTGAGAGAAGCTTCTGAATATGTATGGTGGTTTGATCGTCAAACTTTAAGATAGTTTTAAGAAACCATATCATGCAAAGGTATAAGGTGTTAGGTATATGAATATGTTGTAGCCCTTCAAGCTATAACCCTGTGTGGCTAATCGAGGCATATCATGTGCCAAGAAGTAATTTTATTGAAAAATAGGGTAGTGAATGAAGCGTTGAACTCTTGACTGGTTGGTAGATGAGTATATGTGTTAAATGGGCATCACTCAAAATGATTATGCTGACAAATATAGGTCCTTGAATGGTTTCTTATCAGCTGCAATATTATAACCAGCTGGTCTATTGTTTTTCTTTCTTTCATTATTTTACCTTTATAATGATATTGAAGTTTGAAATGTATAATTGTATTTGTTAATCCTTACCCGCCGCTGATAAGATAAACTTTGCCAATCATGAATGTCAGTTTTATCATACTTTGCTGTTTATGGATGCTATCACTTACTCTTATGCCTAGGTTTTAAATGTGATACTAAATGTGTGATTCCTTCATTACTTTGCTCAATTCAGGCTGACCAACAGATGCAAGAAAACCTACTTGCTGGGAGGGGAATTGATTTTTATCGTTTACTAGAAGCTGTCCCTTATCAAGGTAGTGGAGATAAGATCAAATTGCCTCCTTCTTGCTTTACAGACTTGTCTGATCATGGAGCTCTTGATAAGGGACCGATGTACTTTCAACTATCGTTAACTCACAAGGATGGATCTTCAGGCATTCAAGGTACCGACGAAGACCAAACGGGAACCACCCATTCAGGAGTTTTAGAATTCACTGCTGATGAAGGTTCAGTGGGTCTTCCTCCTCATGTATGGAATAATTTGTTTTGTGAAGGTTCTATTATGGAATCTCCATTGGTGGAAGTCCGGTATGTTTGGCTTCCAAAAGGGACTTATGCGAAACTTCAACCTGAAAGAGTAGGATTTTCTGATTTGCCAAACCATAAGGCTATCCTCGAAACAAGTCTTCGGCAGCATGCTACTCTTTCTCAAGGTGACATTTTCATTGTAAACTATGGAGAACTTGAATACAAGTTAAAGGTGCTTGAGTTAAAACCTTCTTCAAGTGTATCTGTTTTAGAAACAGATATTGAAGTCGACATAGTTGATCCGATTGAATTCTCAGAACAGACTCATCAACATGTTTTAATTCCAGTTGTATTTCGGACGCCACAAACTGGAACAGTAGAAGAAGGAAAGTTTGTGTATTACAAGTTTTCAATAGACAATGACACTTGGGAGAAAATTTCTAGTGGGAGTTCTAGTATAGAGGTAAAATTAGAATCAGAGACAAATGAGGGAGACACTGATCTTTTCATTTCTAGACATCCTCTCATATTTCCTACACGACACCAGCATGAGTGGTCTTCCCATGATATTGGATCAAAGACTTTGATTCTCAGCTCTAAAGATAAAAACTTGGCTGCGGGGACTTACAGCATTGGTGTATACGGATTTAAAGGATCAACCGAGTACAAGCTATCAGTCACGATTCAAGATAATTTAAACCAAAAATTGGGTCAGCAAGCATCATCTTCTATGTCACCCATGGAATTGGATACTGAACAATGCAGGAATTGCAGGCATTTCATACCCTCAAGGACTATTGCACTACATGAAGCTTACTGTAGCAGGCACAATGTTACTTGCCAGCATGAAGGGTGTGGAGTTGTTCTTAGAATCGAGGAGTCCAAAAATCACATTCATTGTAATAGGTGTGGTCAAGCTTTCCAGCAGGCAGAATTGGAAAAACACGTGAAAGTTTTTCACGAGCCACTTAAATGCCCTTGCGGAATAGTACTTGAGAAAGAGCAAATGGTAAGTTGCCTATCTCACACCCTTCTTGTTTATTGTAGTTTTACTTTTTTATTGTTCTTTCTTTTTTCTGTTTTCTACTTTCATTGTTTGATTAATATTGTTCTTTTGGTCTGTTATGTTCCAAGTCTTTCACTGTTCTATTCATTAATCGAAATATATAGTAGTTTTTAAACTATGTTTCTTGCATTTACCTAAACCACCTCTTTTTTAAAGATACCTTCTATCTTAAACAGTAATAGTTACAAGATCAAATGACTTCTTTGTATTGACTTACTATTATGACGACTATGATGATATCTTTTTAATTGATGGTATCCGTGCTTGTAAGTTGAACTCTGACATTTGCCTAATAATACTTTCCTGCATTTACACACAGATGTCCTCTATTCTCCATCTTCATTCCAAATCATGGAGATATGAAATGCCAATTTATCTGCACTAAATAAACTTAATGTCAAAATTTTAGGTTTCTGAGACTTGTAGAGATTGCAGTTCATGCTGATAAATTTTTTATTGAGTTAAAGACTTGAGTAGATCAATATATACATAAAACTTTTGTTTTTCTTATGGTTTTACTAACAAATGTGATATAGCTATTATTGGATGTTTTAACCTTTCAATCAGTATGCATTTAATGTCCTTGTTAATTATCGGAAAAACTCAATCTGACAATCTGAAATCTGAATTCATAAGAAAAACTCAATCTGACAATCTGATACATACTAGTCGACTCTAGATTCGATACAAAATTGAGCTCAATTGATATGAATCCCTAGGGTATATCTATTTTGGACACGAAGCTCATATGGAATCCCAATCCATTATAGATTTACTATGATGAATTGCATGGATAAGCCTCTTCTCTTATGGGCTGGCCGTCCTTCTATTTCAATGAATGGGTTGACTGATGAATCACTACTTAGTGTATGTTTGAATATGCGTTGGAATTTCTAATCGCACATTTGAGGACTGTCCCACCGTGTAAAAGAGAAGCTACAAAGGGTAGCTTCTAGGTTAGACGCGCAGCAGTTGGTTTTCCACCGCAGAAACAAACATGCCATTAAACTTAGTGTTGGTAGACACTTTTTTTTTTGACATGTTTGTATATCTACCCACTTTTCTTATATTTTGATTTATTTGATTTATGATTTGAATTTTGAACCAATTTAGTATCCTTATGTAATATATCAACTGAATTTGCAATGTCATTCGTTTTCACTTTAAGTTGTCATATTTTTATTGGTAATTATATGATTCATAAAATAGTTTTCTGATTCACAATTTGAATTTGGATTTGATAAACATGATACACAATTAGAAATCTGACTATCCGACCAAGAAATTTCAACTTTTTATTTTAACTTTTGTAGGTGGAACATCAAGCATCAGTGTGTCCCTTGCGACTAATTTCATGCCGGTTTTGTGGTGATATGGTTCAAGCTGGAAGTTCTGCCATGGATGTGCGTGACAGATTAAGAGGATTGTCTGAGCATGAGAGTGTTTGTGGGTCAAGGACTGCACCGTGTGATTCTTGTGGACGTTCAGTAATGTTGAAGGAGATGGACATACACCAGATTGCTGTTCATCAAAAAGGTTAATTCTGATGCACTCTCTGTTGTGAAGGATCGCATCTGGGTAATCATGATATAGAACTTAATAGAAAGATGAAACATTTGTATGTATTGGTTGGCTACCATGGGTTTGCACCCAGTTGTGGATGTGTTACACTGTTGATCTTGTTATTCAATATGCACCAAATTATGATTCTTTGTAGAAAATGTTTATTTTACATTATAAAAAATGTGTTTGAGAACAAGTATTATGCATTACTCATTACAAAAACTAAAGAAAGTAAAATGGTTTCCAGAATCTTCTCTTATATTAAGCTTTGCTACTAGCTAACACTGGTCTAGACCAGTCATGCTATTCGGTTCCACACTTTCATTCTAATTAAAGATAAATTGTGTATTCAAATTTCAATTTACTATTATCCACATTTTGTATGTTTTATTCTTTCATATGTTCTTCTCTTATAATAAACATTACAACCAGTACAGAACAAAATTGTATTAAATTTCACATTGGAACTTCAATTTTGATCACCATGCTCCATAATGAGACTCAATGCTTCACTACTTGTCATACTTCCATCATCAATAGTAGAGTTTAGTTTCATTAGAGAAACCACAACATCTCTCATTCTCGGACGTCCTTTCGGATCTCTTGCTGTGCAAGCCTTGGCAAGCTGTGCCATCTGCCAGTGAAAAAACAGGTAAGGCTTGTATGGTGCTGAAATTAGAAACAAAAAAATGTATATGTTTCATAAATAAGTACCTTGTTTATGGAATCAATTGAATAGTTATCTCCTAGCCTTGGATCCACCAGCTTTCTTAGGCCTTCTATACATTCTCCCTCATCAATAACTTCATCAAACTGACATACATATCATCACCATAAATTAGCTTTATATAACTACAAATAAGGTTATGAATTGAGAAATAAAAACCAATTACCAAAGCTACAAGACTCTTGTATTCATCAATAGATTCATTGGTCTTTATCTCAAGACTTGTGAACTCGGTACTAGATTTATCCATCTTGATCGCAGCTGCTTTGGCAGAAATTAGTTCATAAAGTACAACTCCAAAAGCATATACATCTATCTTGCGAGAAATACGTCCATATGCATTTCTGCACAAAAGTGAATGACAAAATTAAACTCTGATATTTCAAAACTTCAAATTCTTTCATCAACCTCATAAAAAGAAAAACCAATTTTGTCTTGCTCCGGCGGCATGTAACCAAATGTGCCTGCCACATGAATAGTGTTATCTGTTGAACTTGCAACATCAGTAAGTTTGGTTAATCCAAAATCTGCAATAGGAATATTATACATATGATCTCCCACAAGGAAATTAGTTAGAACTAAAAAGCTTTCCGAAAAAGTACTATACCTTCCCAGTGAAGTTTTCATTTAGTAAAATATTAACTGATTTTATATCGCGATGGATATATACTGGTACTGAGTGATCATGAATATATTTGAGGCCTCTCTCCACATCCAGAGCAATTTGCATCCTCGTAGACCACGGAATCGGTTCTCTCTCTAAAAATTAGTTTGACTTGATCTTTTATGCTCAAGTTATATTAATGAAAGTATGAAACATCATTGAAAATAGATACTCTTGATGTTATCACCTGAATTATGTAGATGTTGGCTTAAGTTTCCATTGTTCATGTATTCATATACAAGAAATAGAAATCCCTCCACACAATATCCAATCAAGTGTACCTATATGGATATATATTACAAAGTTACATTATATAATTTGAGTTCAAACACACACGCGCGTGTGCACACACACAAATATACCAAATTCCAGTGATGAACACTTGTTAAGACTTTGAGTTCAGCAAGAAATTCTCTTGTCGCTTGCATCTTCATCTTTTTTATTGCAGTGTTCTGTGTAATTGAAGACAGGTTACTAACTATGAGAACATATAAGCTATAATAGACTCATGGATTGTTACCAACAAGTGCAAATATTAATTTTACTATTTAAACTTTTCTTTCAATTGCTCAATGCAAAATTAAGCTTACAATGCTATGATTACAAACCTTGCCTCTAAGTTCCGCATAATAGACAGTTCCAAATCAGCCTTGACCAATTTTATTATCCAAGCTGAAGTTATTTGTAGCCTTTGCTAGTTCTTCATGTGAAAACTCTGTTGACTTTGCCATCATAACTCCTGTAAGGCTAGTAGCATGCCCACTAGATCCCGAAGTTTCATATCCTGAGACATCACCAAAAATAGAAACAACTATCAGCAACTATCACCAAAAATATAAGTTTTTTCGAATACTCATATAGGTGTTCATATCGTAAGATATATTCAAATAGGTAGTTAATAACAACTTAGAAAGAATATGAATACAAAAAATGAAATACCATTACCATTTCGAGTAGAAAGAGCCATAGAATTTTCTCGTTGTATAGCTCTCTCTTTTTCCTTATTCTGGAAGTATCTGACATATATACAGATAACAAATAATAGAAGCCCAAATATTCCTGCTATAGATATGCCCACAGTTACACCCTTAGCAACACCTGTTTATATAGAATCAAATTTAAGCTAACAAGAAGCATTCACCTTCTTTACATTCTCATAGTTTTTTATGAAAATGCATCAAGCTTAAAAACAATCATCATAATAACAATTCCGAAGGCCAAACCTGTTCTGCAATAGAGAAAAATAGAAGTTAGAAAATTACATGAAGCAATATTTACTTCTATAAGGCACATGAAGAGTAAGACATTCAAAGTTACCAACCTAGGATACAAGGGAACATAATCTCCATTTTGATCTGCAAGTGACAAATGTGTCAGCGGAAGATCCAACCAGTTGTATCAAACGCAGTTGAGCAGAAGATCAAAAGGTAATCGAAGAAAAGTAGAAAATTCATACCTCTTCCTGGAATGAACACTATCCCACTCCCTTTGCTGAAATTAACACCAGAATTGTAACTTTGTACCAGCCCTTCATCAAGATTAGATTGCCTTGCAATCTTCTCAAGAGTATCCGAAGACCTTAACGGATAAGTAATAAACAAGACATAATCTTTTGAAACCTGGCTGTTCCCACAAGAACAGTCGACAGTGACATTAACATTGGCCTTAATAGGTATATTATTTGGATCATAGCTGTTGAACTTTCGCAAAACTTCAACCGAAGTCAAACTTGCATAATAATAATTTGCAATCAAATCGTAAGTATCTCTTTCATTTGCTGTGTATTCAAACACATGTCCCAAAAATTCACCTCCAATACAGTTACATGGGAATGGAATGTTGACTCTAAAAAGGGAAAAAAGATAACCATGATTGGATATTATGTCTTTATTGTATCTGATTATAATTTCAGAAGAATCGGACACTGACACAATCTTTGATTGCATAAAGTTTGTTATATTTTGGAATATAAAAACAGGTTTGACATAGTAGGAAGCTAAAGCTATATCACACCCCTTCACACACTTGCATTGCACTTTGAAAAAAACACACTCCACAAACAGAAACAACAGTAAGCAAAATTTTAGTTTCATATAGTCAATAAGAATGAGAGAAATTCAAAATGACTTGTGACTCAAGTTTCGATTTTTTGTGAATGTATATTGATATGCATGCCTTTTCGATGTTATGAATGCATGTTTGACTAGAGAATGTGGAGGGAACATAGTAATGGTTGGTTGGGATAAGAGTTGACTTGTCCTAAATTAATTCATTAATATACTGAAAATGTCAAAGAATATTCTGTCAAAAGAATATTCTTGTATCACACAAACTATATGCGTAGATAAGGCTAAGGTAACCGATACGGTTATAGATACAGGTACTGATACTGGTACGAGATACAACAATAAAAAAAAAACAGTATGTTAATAAAAAAATTAAAGTTTTTTATTAAATATATTGTAGAGAATTAAATTGCTCTGTTTACAACTAAACACTATTATAAAAGTTTAAGAATATAAAAAAAATAATGTTAAGATACAATAACAAAGAAATTAAAACAAATCAGTATACTAGATTTTTTTCTTAAAAAATAGTTGATTTATAAATATCAACAACTTAGCACATATCAGGTGAGTTACCTCATACTCCCACATAAATATACTAGTCTGATATATTTGAGAAAACCATAATTTAACTCAAAACCGAATAATAAGAAAAAAAGAAGTATTACGAGTATGGTTCATGTACTTTGCACGGGTGTGTATCCGGTGCCGGTATTTTGCCATTTTAGATGTATCCATGTTTCAAAACACAGACTATTCTGAAAGGGATACCTACAAATATTCTAACGACCAAATTCGATGACAGTTGAAAGTGAGAGGTTTTTAAGGCTAGAATAGTATGTACCTAACTGAAAGCCTATTAGAGTCCGATTAAGAACTTCAATGTGGGTGTTGAATATGTATTTGTATTGTTGGAGTTTGTTTGAAGTCTCACATTGTTTAGGCTTTTGGACTGTTGAATGTATAAATAGTTAGACGATGCCTTGTGATTTGCTGGAGTGTTGGTTGTTTGATAGAGAGGAAAATAATATTATTTAAGTTAATTTAGAATTTATATTAATGTTTTTATGCATTGTTATTTAGTGGGCTTTTATTAATATTTGGGCCTTAGTTTATTATCCATGAGAAGTATTATATATTGTAGTCTCATTGAGACATTAGGTACCAAAAAGAAAAGAAATGAATCTTTATTTTTCTTAGTTAATTTTTTTTGTCTTCTTAGTGTAGAATTTACAGCTTTTTATTAGCTTTGTTAGGGTTCTTGTTCTAGCATCCTATCAATGTTCGTTGCTACTTCATTGGAGATTTTTTCCTTTTTATTTCATCTCTTTAGCTGAAATAAACCTAACAAATTTCTACTTGTATGTTTTTGGTGAAATTTTTAGTCTTGTTGAGTACAACAATTGACAATTGGATGAAGCATTGTTATTATCTTTTGATAAGGTGACTGATTATATTTTTTGGGTCAATTTCATTTGATACTTTGCTTAATTGTGATGTTTGGTTATCTAATAGTTGATTACAATTATTATGATAAAGATGACTCTCTTAATTAGTCTCTTATTGTTCAACTCATAGGAGAAAATCAATTTTATTGGCGTTATCTAATGAAAAAAATTTAAAAGAAAAAAAGATGTGAAGTTCTGTTGATGAAACCGATCTATTAAACTCACATATAAAAAGGATGAAGCAAAATATGCAAAAGAGTTGGAAACATGAGATGTTAGTAATTTTAAGATCCTTACTTGGATCAATAATGTCTGTCGTTTCTCCAACTAGAAAAATATGATGTTGCTAAGGAGGTTTGAGACCATTTATATACTCAATCTAATTTTGAAAAAAAGTATAAGTTGAGGAGTGATATTAGAGCTCTGACACAAAATAAGTTGTGGAATCAATTGGCTCTTATAGAATTGACTAAATTGAAAGCTGTCAAAGTGTACACTAATTAAAGAGAAGAGCAACCTTTGGTTTAATTTCTAATGGATCTTAGGGATGATTTTTAGGGCCTGTGGAGGTATTGTGCATTGTAATCCTCTTCTCATTGTTAATTCAATTTTTGATAAATTGTTGGAAAAAAAAATTAACCTCAAGTCCCACTCCAATTTGATTTTGAATAACGGAACTCTCTCTATTCTTCCATTTGTTTTTATTGCTTTGGTTCACACCGGAAAACCTTAAGGTTGGGTTGAGTTTGATAATCAAACACTAGTTCTTATCGATCCTAAGGGTATTCACATGGTCATTCATAGTTCACAAATTGTATCTCATCAACTTTGGACTTGTGTCCTAAAACATTAACAACTTAATTCACATAGCATCTTATTAAAATATTGGACTAATGTCCTAAAACATTGACAACTTGATTCACATAAATATTTTATCAATACATTGAACTTGTATTCTGAAGCCTAAAATCGACTCCGAGCTGTGAGTCGCCTCCTACTGAAGTTGTTTTTCTTCATTTTTTCTGTCCACTTGGAGTCGACTCCCAGACAGCATGGGTCGCCTCCTCATTTCCTATGAGTTGAATCCCTACGCAAATGGGTCAACTCCCACTAAAGCATATTTTCATCAAATTGTTTCTATCTTCTTGGAGTCGATTCCCAACACCAATGGGTTGACTCCCTTGACTTAAATTTGTCCAAAAATATAATTTCGGAAAGTCTGCTTTCTAACACATATATCATTCCAAATTTCAATACACTATTATCCACATTTTGTATTTTTTTCTTTCCGTTGTTCTTATGATAATCTTTACAAGTAGTACATAACATAATAGTATTAAATTTCACAGGTGAAATTTCAGTTTTGTTCATCAAGCTCCTTAATAGGACTCAATGCTTCACTACTTCTCATACTTCCATCATCAATACTAGAATTTAGTTTCATCAGTGAAACCACAACCGCTCTCATTCTCGGACGTCCTTTCGGATCTCGATTTGTGCAATCCTTTGCAAGTTGTGCCATCTGCCAGTGGAAAAACAGGTAAAGCTTGTAAGATGCTGAAATTAGAAACAAAAAACTGTTTATGATTCATAAATAAGTACCTTGTTAATGGAATCAATTGAGTAGTTATCTCCTAGCCTTGGATCCACCATTTTTCTTAGACCTTCTATAGAATCTCCCTCTTCATCAAACTGACATACATATCATCATAACTTAGATTTATACAACTATAAATGAGGTTACAAATTGTGAAAATAAAAATCAATTACCAAGGCTACAAGGCTCTTGTATTCATCAGTAGATTCATCTGTCTTAATTTCAAAACTTTTGAACTCGGCACTAGGTTTATCGATCTTGATCACAGCTTCTTTGGCAGATATTAGTTGATAAAGAACAACTCCAAAAGCATATACATCTATCTTGCGAGAAATGTGTCCGTATGCATTTCTGCACAAAAGTGAATGGTAGAATTAAACTAAGGAAGTGGACTAGAGCCTAAGATATCTATCAACCACATAAAAAGAGAAGTATATCCCGTCATACTCAGGCGGCATGTAACCAAATGTGCCTGCCACATGATCAGTGTTACGTGTTGAACTTGCAACATCAGTAAGCTTGGTTAATCCAAAATCTGCAATCTGTAATAACAGGAATAATGTATGATCGACCACAATATTGAGAACTAAGAAGCTTTCGCAATATTACCGAGGCAAAGTACTACACCTTTGCAGTGAAGTTTTCGTTTAATAAAATGTTATCTGATTTAATGTCTCGATGGATATATACAGGCACTGAATGATCATGAATATACTCGAGGCCCCTTGCTACATCCAGAGCAATTCGCAACCTGGTAGACCACGACATCGGTTCTCTCTCTGCAAACAGCATTCAAACTAATGAAACATCGATGAAAATAGATAGTTTTCATCATGTACTTATATATTCACCTGAGTTATGTAGAGGTTGGCTTAAGTTTCCATTGTCCATGTATTCATACACAAGGAATAGAGATTCCTCAACACAATATCCAATCAAATGTACCTATATGTTCAAACAGACACAGATATTACTCAAGTAAGTTCATAAAATAACAAAACATGTTTAATGTTTGAAAATTTACCAGGTTGCAGTGATGAACACTTGTTAAGACTTTGAGTTCAGCAAGAAATTCTCTTGTTGCTTGCATCTTCATCTTTTTTATTGCAGTTTTCTGTGTAATTCAATACAGCTTACTAAATAAGAGACTAAAATAGGAACATGGATTGTTACTAACAAGAAAAAAAAAAATCATTTTTAAGAAATACCAAAACCAATGGCATATGCTTGTCAGAAAAAGTTCAAAACAAGTTTAATAAAACTAACAATGGTATGATTACAAACCTTGCCTCTTAGCTCTCCATAGTAGACCTCTCCAAAACCACCATGACCAATTTTTTTAGCCAAACTG